>NW_016908908.1:506966-559714 GCF_001483705.2 Eufriesea mexicana
AAACATTTTATATATATGTCATGAATTATGCATATATTTATAAGCAAATATATATCTATTTACATATAAACATAATACATATATTTAAATTTCTACTATTTCTCAAATCAGATATAAAGATTTAAATTATACTATATATTTTATATCCTTCTCCCAACGTCAATCCTAATATTTAAATTCAAATTTCGATATACGTATGAAGCGAGACATTAAAATTTGGAAAACAAACAATTAACATCGACTTTAAATAATTTCCCAATTTGCTGTTTGCCTTGTTCCACGTTTCTTCCCCTGATATTCTATCTACCTCGTCGCACCTGCGCGTGCTTATATCCGATAGCTTCGTTACACCGTGATCAAGATGCGAATACGTTTTCGGATGCACACATTATCGTGCAGAGATAAGAAAAATAATTTCAACTGACTGGTGTCGAAATCCAAATTGACAAAGATTTTGAAAATAAAAAGTAAAATCCAACGTCAACCTTCCAAACACGATGCGCACATCACAGGCAAAGATGCATAGCGCGCAGACAAAGCAGCCATTTTCTCACCTCTGCCCCTAACGTAAGTATAATCCTCGTTGCTCTCGAAGCCTCCGTCGAATATCTTCACTCTCTTCGCTTTCTCCTGCATATCGCTATCCAAACCGCTGTCGGAACTGGTCGGCGTGGTGGGTCTTTGCGAGGAATGCGTCAAAATGTCCTCCTGCTTCTTCCAGGCGGTGGTATAATTAAGCGGTCTGTGCCTCGAATCGTAATGCGCCATATCAACGTCAGGCGGTGCTTCTTTACATATCTTCCAATTCGAGTACATGGATAAACCGTGCTGCTGCGTGACGTACATCGGCTGTGGTCTGTTCAGAGTGCAGTAGAACACCCTGGTCGAGCATTTCAGGCCTAGATATGTATAAGCGTGCCCGTTCAGATAAAGCTGTCCGTAGGATTTCTTCGGCCGAGGGGTTTCCGGGCTGATGAGAGGAAGCGTGTTAGCCGTGGGAGTGATACCGTGATGCTTCTTCGGCGTGAACGTGCCTGGCTTCAACGGCAACGAGGTGGGCCTCAAGAACTTGCTCGAGTTGATCTCCTCCTTAGCAGCGTCACCGTTCTTCGGCGATTTCGTTTCGGGCTTGTCCACCTTCGCGATTAAATCTACGGAAGATTTGCTTGGCACTTCTGTCTTTGAGCTGTCTACGTTTACGAGCACCATAGAGGTCGCTGCTACATCGGGTTTCGTCTTCGCTCCGTTGAACGGCCCGTAATACTCGGTCAACTTCTCTCTGCTCTCGCTGAGATTCGCACCCTTCAGGCGACCGTTCTCCAGAGGCGGCGACGAGTTTGGCACGGCACTGTGCCCCAGCGAAACCACCGACGTCCTGCCGGTTTCCAGTTCGCTCACGCTCCACGTGGACAGCCTCTTTCTGCTTTCGGAAGACTCTTTCGGTGAATATCTCAGCTTGCTATAGGAATTCGAGGAGACCACGCTCGAGTCGATCCCGTTCGAGTAACCAAAGGCCTTGTCTAGCTTCGGGCTCTTGTCGTACGAGAACTCCCGCCTCTCTCTGGGACTCTCCATGCCCTTGTTCTTCATAGCCATGCTATTCTTGATATGACGGTCCAGTTCTGCCTTCGCGATCTCCCCCGTGTACGACAGCCTTCGAAGCTTGTCCGCTGAAATCTCGTTCTTCACGCTAGGAACTTTCGGGCTGGTTAATCCCACCTTCAAAACCTCGTTGCAAGGAGCCTTGAAGCCGAGCTTAGAGTCCTTGGCCGGGCTAGCGAGGTCCAGTGGCTGGCCCATCATAGGCACGTGTGCACTGGACATCGGCCCTGGAATTCCAGGTACACTTGGCGTTTGTATCTTCACCGAGTTGGCGAGATTCAAGGGCTGAGGGATCATGTGCAGACCGGGCAAGCCTGGTATCACTTTGTACCCGGCTTCACCGGTCGCTATACTCGTGGATATGTCTATGGCTGGCGCGAGAGTGTGTGGTCCGGGCATGCCAGGAACATAAGGTATGACTTTGCCACCGTGAAGGATATTCGTGATCCCTGGTTGCGGTAAAGTCAGCGGGTTGTAGGCAGTGATACTGGTCAGGGGGTTCAAATGGGGCTCCAGATAATTGTAGCACGACATAGTGGGGGCTATATTCGGAGTTGATATGTTCGGTATGATCGGCGCCAACATTTTCGGAGTGTTTGGCAGAGATATGGAGGAACTCGGAGTGCTGGCTGGCGTGCCCGGTGGCTTGTGCACCATCGTGCCTCCGGAGTGAAGACCGGACCTGACCACGATCGAAGCTGTCTCGGATGTCACGCACTTGCTGCTCACGATGTGCTCGCTCGTTGGAGAGTTCGTTTGCCGCGGCTCGATCCTCATAGTCTTCGTTTCACCGGTGTTGTCCAGTATCCTCACCTCCCCGCCGAACATCTGCAACGAGTTTGGTCGAGGATACTTGCTCAGCTCCTCGAGAGACCGTAACGTGGTGGGCACGGATTCCGATCTCTGTTTCTTCATAGGTGGCGCATACGCGTCGACCAATCTCGTGTTACCCAGAAGAGGACCAGGAGAGGGTAGAGGTTGCAGGGTGTTGTAATAATCGGAAGACTTGGAATCGAATTCGGACTCCCTCTTCTCCATCTCCAGTTGATACTCCCTGCGGGGACTCACGCTTCCTTTGCAGTAGTACCTACGATGGACTTCGAGGTTATCGATACTCGAGTAGGGGATGTTGCAAGAGGGGCAGAGATAGCCCTCGTTCTCGGTCGTCCTGTCTTGACCCGAGCATTGTGTCTTCAACAGGAGATCCTTGATTATCGAACCCTCTGACCCATTCGCGCAATCTTTGTTCTCTTGAACGAAGCTCTCGCTGTAACATCGCTTCCTCGATGACTCCTCCGCGGAGGAGAGGTTCAGAGGTTGGTCCGACTGCTTCGTTTCCACGAGACTCTGCTGCCTCTGGATCAGCTTGTGCAGTCGTGGGTCCACCGCCTCCACGATCGCCTGGTTGTCCGTTATAATTTTGTCGATGTGCTCCTGCACCTGCTCCGGATTCGGTTTCGGCGTGGCGCTAGTGTTCGTCGAGGAAGAGCTGTTGGTGGACGTGGAGGAAAGGTAACACGCTTCCGCGTCGTTATTCACGCTTTGCAGGCCGGTGTGGAATTTTGGCTTGTAGATCTTCCCGGTTTTGATAGTCTTCACGCTGGACACGGTCGTCGTCGGCGTTGACGACGGAGGCGGTGGTGGTGTTCCGGTACCGTTGCTCGCGCTGTCCGACAGACTTATGTCCGAGTCCTCTGATACCTGGAAAAAGAAAATTATACGTTTTTAAATAGAGAAAATTTGAATCCTAGTGAAATATACGTTTTTACATATAGAAAAGTTGAATGCTAGTGAAATATACGTTCTTAAATATAGAAAATTTGAATGCTAGTGAAATGTACGGTTTTAAATATAGGAAATTCGAATCCTAACGAAATATACGTTTTTAAATAGAGAAAATTTGAATCCTAGTGAAATATACGGTTTTAAATATAGGAAATTTGAAACCTAGTGAAATATACGTTTTTAAATATAGGAAATTTGAAACCTAGTGAAATATACGTTTTTAAATATAGAAAATTTGAATGCTAGTGAAATATATGTTTTTAAATATAAGAAATTTGAAATCTAGGGAATATACGTTTTTAAATAGAGAAAATTTGAATCCTAGTGAAATATACGGTTTTAAATATAGGAAATTCGAATCCTAGCGAAATATACGTTTTTAAATATAGAAAATTTAAATCCTAGTGAAATATACGTTTTTACATATAGAAAATTTGAATGCTAGTGAAATATACGTCCTTAAATATAGAAAATTTGAATGCTAGTGAAATATATGTTTTTAAATATAAGAAATTTGAAATCTAGGGAATATACGTTTTTAAATAGAGAAAATTTGAATCCTAGTGAAATATACGGTTTTAAATATAGGAAATTCGAATCCTAGCGAAATATACGTTTTTAAATATAGAAAATTTAAATCCTAGTGAAATATACGTTTTTACATATAGAAAATTTGAATGCTAGTGAAATATACGTCCTTAAATATAGAAAATTTGAATGCTAGTGAAATATATGTTTTTAAATATAAGAAATTTGAAATCTAGTGGAATATACGTTTTTAAATATAGAAAATTAGAATGCTAGTGAAATATATGTTTTTAAATATAGAAAATTTGAAATCTAGTGGAATATACGTTTTTAAGCATAGAAAATTTGAATGCTAGTGAAATATACGTTTTTAAATATAGGAAATTTGAAACCTAGTGAAATATACGTTCTTAAATATAGCAAATTTGAATCCGAGTGAAATATATGTTTTTAAATATAGAAAATTTTAAATCTAGTGGAATGTACGTTTTTAAATATAGAAAATTTGAAATTTAGTGGAATATACGTTTTTAAATATAGAAAATTTGAATGCTAGTGGAATATACGTTTTCAAATATAGAAATTAAATAAGAAATCGTGTAATAATTAACACGTAGAATCATTTAATTTCGATACCTCGCACACTGTTACATTGCATTAAATTTGATATATTAACACTTTACCAACCGCTAGCGATTCAACAGCATAAGCACATCCGACCGGCCGCTCAGCCGCAGATTCTCCCTGGCGCCCCCCAAATAAAAATGGGGAGCTTACAAAGCAACGCAACTGATACAACTAAGCAACGTACCTCAATACTAAATAACAAATTACTATTCATATAATGATAATGACTGTTCATCGCCATGACAACCGATTAATATTCTACATAGGTCGGTAAGCGTCGGTGACAAAAAGCCGATTAATAGGCTTCCGGTCGGTAAAGTGTTAATTAATAGCGATCTTCCAAATTTTATGAAATGACGACTGAGGGTCACCTCTCGAGTGCAAAGGGTTAATATAATTTTGAAATTGGACATTTTGTACATTTTTCGACGATTGTAAATGAATAAACAAACGTGGTCGCATATCCGATAAAAAAGCAAGATAACAGGGAGCATATTGATAATAAATAATATTAGTAATCCTAAATTTTGCCAAAAACGTAACAAAAGAGCAGTTGACGGAAACATCGCACCACTGATGGTTGCGAAATGAAATTTCTCCGAGTTCTAACACATCGGTACATTCTTCGCAACGCAATGATTCACGTGGTTTACCAGAAACAGATATCTCGTCGGGTAAACAAGGATACTGTTGAATGAACACGATGAAACCGCCAGCAGAACTTAACGTAATCGTATCCCATTACTTAAACGTTTCATTACACACGGCTGACCCAGTTTCAACGTTCCACCGAGCATCGCAAGTCCCGAAGCACGATTGTCCCGTGTCCTGGGAAGACGCGATAAGGGTGAGCAAGGCATTCGTACGAGAGAGCGTGCGAGGTAATATCAGAGGCGTAGGGTGAACAAGTCTAGACACACGTACCTTGCTGGCGTCACCACCCTCCATTTTCAGGGCGTGAGCGCGAGACCTGCAGTGCTTGTAGAGGTTCGACTTGGTCTTGAAGGCGAATCCGCAAGGGACGCAGGGGTACGGCCTCTCGTTCGTGTGAGCTCTGATGTGCTTTTGCAACACGCTGGGTTTCGCGCACGACAGTCTGCAATAAGGACACACATAGCCGCTTTTCCTCGACTCGGTCGGCTCTCCGTCCGCTGGTTCCGGGTAGACCTCGACCTTGATCGGATCCTTCGGCGAGTCTCTGCAGTCCTTGGTCGCTTCCTTCTTTTTAGCTGGCTCCGGGGAACCGTTGCTGGCCACCGCGTCCTTCCTCGGCTCCACCTTAGGTGTGACCTCGGTCGTCGCCATCTTCTTGAACTTTTTGTGCAGGTACTTTGGCTCGCCATCGTTATTGTTGTTGTTGTTGTTGTTGTTGTTGTTGTTATTGTTGTTCGCCAACTGTGGGTCTGTCATCGCCACAGTGTGAGTCTCTGGGGAAAGGAGAGAAGTTGCGAATCGTGAAGATGAGATTTTCAAATAAGATATTACTAATAAGAATTATTGATCGGGAAATTGAAAATTCCGAATTTATCGTTTAGAAATTAAAAATTATCAATTTATCGCTTAGAAATTAAAAATCACGAATTTGTCATTGAGAAGTTACGAAGTTTCATGATTTGAAAATCGAAAATTACGAATGTACGATTTCGAAACTAAGAAACTAGAAATTTACGATATTAAAATAAAAAATATGGAATTTATGGTACAAAAATTAAAAATAAGGAATTTTTAGTTCAAAATAGTGATATACGAATTAAAAATTACGGAATTATGATTTACAACCTAAAAATTAAAAATTTATGATGTAGAAATAAAAGAGTTGAATTCGTAATTTACGATAAAAAGGTTACGAATTATGAGTGAAATAGTTTATTAGTTAAAAATAACTGGAAACTATGAATTGATAGCGATATACGAATTAAACATTACGGAATTATGATTTACAATTTAAAAATTATTAATTGGCAATTTAAAAATTAAAACTTATTAATCTTCGATTTAAAAATTAAAAATTAAAAATTTCTGATATAGAAATAAAAAATTCGAATTCGTAATATACGATAAAAATGTTACGAATTACGAGTGAAATAGTTCTTCGAAATATTTGAAAGTTTTGAGCATTTTCGTGAAAATAATCAAACCTGGACGTAACAGAAAAACTTCAGGTGTTATTAGAGAAATTTCGGCGTGAGTAATTGCAAAGGACGGTATTACGCAGAATGAATGAAGCAGGAGAATAACAGATAGAGTCGCGATAGGCATACGCATACTGAATAAAAAGAAATATTGTTCGTTAGGCAGCGTGATTCACAAACAGATCCCAACTGTTTTCCAATACTGCGCGCGAATCAACTAGATTGTTCCGAGAATTTTTTCTACCAGGAACATCATAATGAATCATGCGCGATGAATAGGGTAATAGCTTACGATTGCGAGGAGCAGGAGATTCCGAGAAACGCGTAAGAAAAAATTTGTTAATATAATACCGACCGAGGCGTGAATTACACCTGATTATATATTACACAGTTATTGCGCGTTTTTCACGTGCAGCGAATAGCAATATTGCCATATTAAAACATTCGCGATTACGCTATAATACGTATGTACGGTGTATATACGTAGAAATGCGTGAAAGTAAAAATATCTTACAAGATTCAGCGTGTCCTTAAAAGTATGACACAAAGCGTGTAGTAACACGCCATAAAATTCACAAATATACCGAGTATATTCATTCCTTTTGTTAGCAGAGCATACTTCACGCGAAGGGTAAACGGAAAAGGCAGGGAATAACCACTCCACCGAGTTTACGACGCACAGCGCATTCTGTTGACGGCAATTGGGACTACGGAACTGCACATCTCGCCCTCTGATGCCAAATAAGATTACGAACTTTGAGTTATGAACGATACAGTTAAATTTATTAAATTCAATTCGTTTAGCGTCGGATCGAGGTATTAAACAATTAATTTTGCAATAAGCACGGTTTATCGTTTTCTTTGTTTGTATTTCTTTCTGTTTGTATTTATTACGAGATACTTTATCCCATTACCGGTACCAAGTGAGGATTCGATTGGATTAACCAGCGGAGGATAAGTGGAGCAGGAGGTTAGAGATACATTTGTACGTATTTTTCTTTCTCGTGTGAGATTTTATGCGCATTTTAAAACTTTCATTAAATGAGTAAATGAATATTATCATTGGTTTAAATTATGTCTTAGTACTTGAAATATTTAAATGTTTATTTAATATGTAGAAATATTGAATATTTGTTGTAATTATTGTATAAATGTATCTGAATTCATCACTGTAAAATTTATGATTATTAAATGGACGTCATATATCATTAATAAGATGAGATATTCTCCACTTTAAGAATATAATATATCTTTTAGGTATTTATAATTTATGTGATAGTAGTCAGTCAATAGCTACAAATAAGTAATTGAATAATATCTTGCCTCATTATTGTTTTATTATTTTTTAGAAATATAGTGATGTCCAATACGTGTTTATATAATATAAAATTGCATTATAGTGCATATTTTACATCTTTTGATGGAAAATGTACATGTTGTTACTATTAACGATTTGAAAAAATTTTGGATTTTTTAATTCATCAAAGTAATTTCTGACGAACAAACTGAACTATATTGAACTATAGTTAAACATACTCTACTATAGTTACTCATACTTTCCTCCTTTATGTAAGACTTAATGTATGTATGTATGTATCCATATAAATAAATATTATATTAATATTACTGTAATAATAGTAAAGTTATATATATATGATATCTGTTGTCAGACTATACTAAAGTATATACATGTATTAGATACATATATATATATATATAAATGTTTAAAGCCGATTTTCTTCAAAACGGAAGCTCATTCGCGAAAATGTTATATAATTTTTTCGATTTATTTTTTCATATAGAACCGACCTGTACTAAAATCTGCCACCAATAACGGGACACCCTGTATATTATTATTATTACAGAAAAATACATCTTACGTCAGAAGTATGTTTAACTATACTTCTGTTTATTCTACACATACTATATATTATACACATACACTATAAATGGGATATATTTAAGACAACTAAGCAAACTATAGTAACTATAAGAATAGTTACTATAGTACCTATAGTAACTTTCCACTATTTTCCATGCAATCGTTCGAACGATCGAATCTTTTATTGTCCATTTTTCATTTTCGTCCTTTCATACGCGGTGGAAAAATATTTTCGCGCGTTCAATTTCACTTCGCGTGGTTCCGCGGAGAACCAAAAATGTCCCCAAAAACAGGCGTCCCAACGGAATGTTTTACGACGCAGCAAGCGTGTAACAAAGAAATATACGAAGTTGTCAAGCGTGGAGAATTAGAACGGACAAACAGTCATAATTTACTATTTCTTAGTAACGTACTCATTAAAATATTTCGCAAATATAACGATGAAACAAACAACCACGTAACGTCATAGACTCGACTCACGATAAGAATATTCATTCGGTTATTTCACCGCGTCGTTGCTTATATAAACTAAATGAACGTTTCTTTCGCTTCATTTCAAAGCTGACGAATTATTTTTACTTATTTATTAACCCTTTGCACTCGAGAGGCGACCCTCGGTCGCCATTTAATCAAATTTTAAATATCGTTATTAATTAATATCTCGAATTTAAAATTGCCCAACTACGCGTGGAATATCGAGGTAAAATAATTCTACGTTTTACAATTAATTTGTACTTCTTATTTACCGTTTTGAAAATATCGTCGACTTTATGGCAGAATATGCATATTATGTTTCTGTAACGAAAAGATCGCCGAGTGCAAAGGATTAATAATATTAATATTTATTATTAATATTAATAAATCTAGTGTACATGTTAAGGATAATTCTGCTTAGTTCTATGTGTTCAACACGGTTCAATACGTACAATAATTTGTTAAGTGTACCAGGAAGTAGATGATGATTCGAGAGTTCAGAGTGTTTAATTAACCCTTTGCACTCGAGAGACGACTCTCAGTCGCCATTTAATTAGATTCTAAAGATCGGTGTTAATTAATATATGAAATTAAAAATTACCCAACGATGCGTGGAATATCGAAGCAAAATAATTATGCGTTTTAATTTGCATACGATTTCTTGTTTACCGTTCTAAAAACATCCTCGACTTTATGGCAGAAAGTATTCTAATTGAATTACTATTTTTCTGTAACGGAAACATCGCCGAGTGCAAAGGGTTAATTTCGGTTTTTTAAGAATTTTGGATTAGAGTTATCGCGTTGCAAATATTTCGTCTTTTTTTCTTTGAAAAGATGAAATGGTAATGAAAGAGAAAGATAGATGTACTTTTTATACTTTTGTAATTAAAACTTGCTTTTTTTGTTGGATTTTGTTGGTTTAGTATAGGATGTGACTATTATAAATTAGGTAAAAAAGAAATTTCAATTTCGAGATAAAAACAAAATTTTCTATTTGTATTATATTTATTATTTTTTTTTCTTTTATATTTATATTTTAAAACTATTTTAAAATTCGGAAAAATAGTTGGCTCTATATTGTTTGTCTTTGCTTCCCTGTAAAATTATTTTCTTTTTGAAAATTATATATACTTATATATCTATTTTCATCATACTAACATAAAAAATATTATTTATTATACTATTATTTTTTTATTTTTATTTATGTATAATGTTATTTGGTATATTATGATATAATATATTGTAAATAATATTATTTATTTAATTGCAAATTACAGGATGGTAGCTCTAGTGTTAATTTTAAATGAATTTTAAAATTGTAACAATTTTAAAATTGTTTTACTATCTTCAAATATCCTAACAGATTATGTTTGTGAATTGCAGTTTACAAACTTTCCAAATTTTTTTAATAATTGTTTAGAGTACTTTTCTTTAAGTAGTCAATTATGCAAAATTTAATTGAACTCTTCAGTAAATATAATTTCGAATATTCGACAGCAATGTAAACGTGTGTGACTTTTTAAAATTAAATTAAATAATGGTTAATCTTGGATTAATTTAATCCTGAATTAAACTTTTATATGTCTATTGAGTTTTCAGTTTAAACTCAATTTTATTATTGGAAGTAACTAACGGGGTGTTCAGCAGTGCATCAATGAAAATTTCACCAACGCAAAATTGATTTTGTGATATTTTTACAGCGAAAATTTGCCATCTGTGAATAATTGCAGAAAAATAATCCAAGGTTCCGATATAAACGGTTCAAACTTCCTTTGTATTAGAGAGGGTTAAGATGTGGTTATGGCAAATATAGTAAGGAGGGTCAATTTCCAATTTAACCCTCCACAATATTTTAAAATTAATATTTTAAGCTACCTATTTATAACGGCACTTACCCCACTTCTCTTCCATTACGACAAGAATTAATTATAATGATTTTTCTCATTAATAATAGTTCGCACATTGTTGCAAACATATGCAAATGGAGAGTGTACACATTTGTAGCAGACTGGTAACAAAGTGAATATAGTGAAATATCCAAAAATTTCGCATTTAAAAGATTATTTTTACTTTACATATTTCGTTTACATATTATATTAATATTATTTCTTGAAATTTACATTAAATTTACTAGAAGTGAAGAACACATATATATATAACAATTGTACATGAAAATTGTGTATAAAAATAATACATCATAATTATTAGATAATACTAGAAAATTTAATAACTGTAATAACAAACGTCGAGGAAAGAATTATGTCAAAATGAAATGCAGTTTCGAGTAGAAATTTCAATTTCAAAACTATATTACGAATCGATGAGATATTAAAAAGAGAAATTATTTAGAATCGAACAGAAATCAAATATGGCTACTACAGTAAATTTAAATATTCCGCCATTGCGTTATATAATATATTTACCACAGATTATACATTACTCTCGATCAATAAAGGTCATTAATAAATTGTGAATAATATGCAAAAATAAAATACTAACAATCGATTGCAATTTAAATTATAAACATAACATCTACTTTTTATTTAATTTTACGAGTGTGCACGTGTGCATTTAATTATCTTTAAGCGATTGCGAGTATATCCACATAAACATCGAAAGGAATAACAAAAGCTTCATTAATACACTGTATGACTTCAATATACTATACATGTATCTTCCATATTTTTCATATGCAAGATGAACCAATAAAAATGATCACCTGAAAAATTCCTTCTCCACTGACTACACGAAAAAATGTTTGAAATAAAACAATTTGAATTCGACGACACGTATTAGGTGAATACATTTCGATTTTTGATGTTCCATATTTTTTAAAATATGAATTGTTATATAATATACAAATTATTATATATACTTAAATTTTAAACTATTTTAAAATTTTTATTAAAAATATTATTTAATACAATAATTAAATATTATTATTTATTGTTAAATTTGCCTTTTAATGACTACAAGACAATGTTAATTAACCACTTGCACTGGCAAGAAATTCACAAACGCGTATACCAGAACGGTCCAGTGTTTCTGCGACAATTACCTGGCGACGTGTATACCACGTTGTTGACGATTCTGCGACAAAAGCATTACGACGTGCGTGGCACGTCTTTCCAGCGCAAGCGGTTAAAATAAAATTCAGTTACCTTGATACGTAAAATAATATGGGACGCATATAAAATCCAAAATGCAATCATCTGATGTGCTCCAGCGAATACAAAACATTCCAGTTCAAAAATTTTGTTTGTATAGACAATAGATAACAAATTATCTCAACAGGTTATTTTTATTGGCTCACCCTATATATTTCCAGATTTCTGTATCTGTATCTCCTTATATTACATTTTCGAAGTCAACATGTTCGCATTTCTCGACACGCTCCACCTGATCGAGCAAGGTGCAAGCGAAAGTGAGGTTAGGAACAACACAGGGCACCGGCTCAAGCGCACTAACATAGCCTAAATGTACCTAATCACAGTCGAAATCCCGTTCTAAGCAGCATTCGAACGATAACGATTCCCTGACATGTTTGACGCGTAATTATCAGATCGCTTAATATTCAAGGCTTGAAAGGTCATTCGTTGCGGATTTATGCGAGAAGTTACGTTACGAAAGCGGAAGGAGCCGAGTTCAACAGTTCAGGCCGTCGCTTACGCGCGAACAAGACTTTCCTCCGATTGGATTTCCATTTATAAGTAATGAAACTCGTTGAACAGCACGTTCTTACTCGGCCGTTAAGTCGATCTGGAATTATTCAGAGCGAACAGAGGGCCGTTTAAAATTTTAAACCACTGCCATCCCCGACTTACGACCGCTAATATTCCCCAATGCTATTAATACGCGAAATATCCGTATATTCGTATTTATTAAGCACACTGAGCCATTTTCTCTTTTCACGTCGTGGATCCATTGATTCTTCAATGTTTATTTTGTTACTCGTTTTCCATTTTCGTACATCACTCCGTGTTCCGATACAATATACATACAGTACAACTTCGTTTATCTGAATTAACTGGGAGCCATGTGAAGGCTAACAGGAAAAAGAGTTATGGAGAATTAACTTTAGTATAATAGCGAAAGAGTAATATTTAATGAATTTAACCAATATGAGAACTTTTGACATGAAAATTTCATTTCGAAAAATAAAAATTGGAAATATTTGTGGCTTCGTTTCTCGTTCTTTATCGATGGAAGGAAAATTAAACGAGAAATTGTAGTTACCGATGTCTCCGTAATGGCGCTAGTGAAGTGCGGAGGATTTAAGTATACTGTTTACGATGTGAAAGTACTGTTATTCAATAATGGAAATAAGTAAACAGTTCTATAATGCCAGTAATTATCAAAGAAGTGTATTATATACTGTAAAATTAGTTAAATAGATATTACTTAACCTCTCATAAAATATAAGGCCATTAACGGTATCTATTAACTATGATTTTCCATTCACATTGTGGTTCATGCTCACAATCAGATAAATCAGTTGAACCCATAGAAGTTTGATTATGAACCATCATCAAAATTCAGAATTAAATAGTAAGTATATATATATATATATACCAATTTCATTATGTTCAAAAAAGAAAAAAGTACAAACATTCTCTGAATTATTATAATTAATCCAATAGATCGTTGTGATTTATTTTCTTTTCAAATTCATTTCAAAAAGTAGTGGTATTTGAGTGATAAACGCTGTACTTTGTATAAAAAAAGGAAAATTAATTTCTTTTGATGTTAAAGAATGTAAATTTCACGATAAATATAAGTGCAAATTGTAGAATGATTTATTTCAGCTTTTGAGGTTAAGTACAACTGTATTTATCTGACCCCCAATGGAATACACAGTTCATCGATTCCCCCACCATCTATGATTTCTCGTTGAAACCAATTCATGTCAGATAAGTAGATTTAATCGACAGAAGTTCAGTCAATCGGGCACCGACCAAAAATTCGTATCAATATATGGCGCCTAGATAAATAGAGTTCTACTATACCTACACGTAACATTCGTATCGACCAGACACACCAATTCTTCATCTGAACATGCAATTATCCATCGATCATGGGTCAATCAATCTCGTATCGTTTATTTTGGCATTTACTTTTCGTTTCTATGCAAGATTTATCTTCTCCTTTGCGCAATTGTTGTTAGATACGTATATTCTTCGTCTGGGATTTTTGCATAGCATCTCGTTCGACGAATTATATCTGTTTAATGATTTTACTGTCCTTAACGACGCCATTTTTAAATTACGTGGCATTCTAAGAAGGAAACACAGTCGTTTTCCTCTAGTAATATTTCATATTCGATACTTTGCAATGCGTGAAAGTATTGCTTCGTGCTTGTCTTTTTATTCCATTTCTTTTAATACTGTTTTTGTTCGGTAAAATGATATCTTAGGTTATGGTGACGTAATATGTCGTTATATGGTGTCCGTAAATTAAGTCGTATCTTTTTCTCTTGTGTTAACATGAAAATGGCTTGTAAAACACACGTGCAATGTATGAACAATGTAAAATTGAATTCTGTTAAGGTGTATATATATATATACTGTTGGTGTAAGGATATATGTATACATATGCCTGCTGGGGTTATATGAAACGTGAGAATCGAGTTGAATTATGAAGTAAGCGAATAATCAGAATTGCCAATTGGAAACGACAATGTAAGAGAATAATTTGATACACGTGACAAAAACTTGTAAAGATTATTTTTAATAATTAGAAGAAAATAATTAATCAATAATTATAAATATAAGGCTGGATCATTGAAGAAATTGGTGATAGGTTAGATTAGAAATTTCGTGGAGTTTATAAAAATTATAAGCTATGGCATCAAATGACAATGGAAAATTTAATTCTGTTATAAATTATTGGTAAGATGTTTATTGTTATACAAAATATTCAAATCCAAATCGATTTCATTTTTAAAGCTTTCATAATTTTAGTAAAGCATTGGTATAGATTAGCATCCAGACCAGAAGTCTGATGGATAGTAGCAATTTATCACGATTGCGAAAGAAATTGTTAAAAATATATGTCTTGTAATATAGCATACTATTAGTAATTCAGATGTCATTTCATACCGTAATTCTAAAGATATTAGATAAAATTTATCATTATTATAATTTTATCATTTTTTAGCATAACCATTTATTATATTTTAGTCTTTCATAACGATACATAACAAAAATTATATATATTTATATCATAAATTATTAATTTCCACCATTTTGCATTAAAAGTTTAGAATGTTACAAAATTGTAGGATTATTTGTCATTTAGTGGAATTAATAAATTTCTTATTTATATTATAATTGAAGAGTTATTTGCATCGTGCCAAATCTCGAACAAATTTATGAATTTTCAGAGAAGACGAGTAACCGTGAAAAAATTTAAATTGGTGACTTTCGAAGACTTGATGAGTGAAAAGAACATTCTTACATTCCAGTGCTCAAAAATATAGTACACGCAACAAAAATAAGTTTCTTCTGTGTCACAAATTTAACACAGGCTACCAGAGCTCCAAATACTTGAAATTGTTCAAAAACACGTGTTCTCGGGAAGTAATATAGTCCATACATTAACAAGCTTAATTAATTTTACGATCAAATCATTAATAACAAATTAATTAGTCTGCAGCCAATATAGTTTGTTTTTGCTATGATGCTATATTTCATTTTTTAATACCTAACATTTTGAGGATCTAGAAATTTTATAGAATTTCAATTTTTTAATTTTTTGATATCTAGCAATTTAAAGATTTGAAAAATTTATACAATTTCAAATTTTTTTCTTTTCAATATCGAACATTTTGAGGTCTCAAAATTTTACTTAATTTTTAATTTTTTGCTTTCTAATATTTAAGATTTTGAAAATTTAAAAATTATATATAATTTAAAGTTTTTCTTTTCTTTTTAATATTCAACATTTAGGTCTGAAAATTCAACGTAATTTCAAATTTTTTTCTTTTTAATATCTAACATTTGAAGGTGTGAAAATTCTACATAATTCCAAACTTTTTTTTCTTTATACCTAAAATTTTGAAGATTCCAAAATTCTATGTCATTTCAAATTTTTCCCTTTTGATATTTAATATTTTGGTGTGAAAATTTTACATAATTTCAATTTTTTTTCTTTTTAATGTTTAAAATGTTGGAGGTGTGAAAATTCTACATAATTCCAAACTTTTCTTTCTTTATACCTAAAATTTTGAAGATTCCAAAATTCTATGTCATTTCAAATTTTTTCCCTCTTAATATTTACTACTTTGATGTGAAAATTCTACATAATTTCAAATTTTTTTCTCTTTAATGTTTAATATATTGGTGTGAAAATTCTACGCAATTTAAAATTTTTTAGTATCTAACATTTTGAAGGTTTCAAAATTCCGTGTCATTCCAAACTTTTATTTTCAGATATCTAAAACTTTTTTAATTTCCCTCAAACGGTAACCAATACGTTTGCATATAGAAACGACCAAACACAAATGCGAATAAAAGAATCTCAAATTTCAAAATTTCGACAGTAAAGAACGAAAGCGTATCAACGTTTGATTTCACGCGGTTGTTGAAAAATAGCGACAAACTATAAAAATGAATATTCGAACGAAAAAACGTCTTTACACTGAGGGAGATTCGAAAAATCAAAGTTTGACACGGAGGACGTGGTAAACTTTGATCGAACAACGGTGCTGCAACAAACAGGAGAGAAGGAATCGTTTCGCGAACTCACCGTACCTATTTTTCTTTGTCATCGATGTTTTTTGAAATGCATAGCTGGCAAACAAAGCGGATTCATGAATCTCTCGTGCATTTCCATACAAAGCATAGATTGCAAATCTATGCTTTGATAACTTTTCTGTGAAAAACATGGAAAGGCCGCCATTGTAATCTGGCAGTCTGTAAAATAACTGATTTGAGCAAGAGAAAACATTATTTTCTCAAATCACAGTTTTCTCCCTATCTAGAAAATATATTTTGTATTATTTACTTTCTTTTTATTGTACATATCCTCAATGAATTTTTAATTTCTTTTTTTTTTGTTGAAAATCTAGAGAATGAAGCTATTTGTTATTTAAGACAAATTTACTGTTTAATTTGGTAATTTGTTAATTAACAGTATATTGTTTGCATGTAAGTAAGAAAATAAGACTGTTTTGTTAGAAAATATTGCAATCAGTATTACAATAAAATTCAAAGGTCATTGCTAATATATTTCATCGATGGTATTCATAATCGCTTCATGTCTTGAATGGAAAATGAAAAAGAATTTAAAAAGCATATATTAATTTTGCAATGGAAGTTATATCTATGGTTAATATTAAATAGGAATATTAATAAGTTTCTCATTCAGTGGTAATAAGGTTGAGAATATGAAATTCTCATTTGAAGAGCAAATAAATATGCTTCTTGTCCATGATAAGGTAGAAGGAATCCGATAAATTTCAGAAACTATGATTTTTCAGATGAATATAGCTTCATCTAGCTTTTATACTAAGACTTCTAATATCTAAATTAATAAGAGAATATACATGTATAGATAATTTTTTTTCTGTAATTATCTTATACTTAAAAAAAAAAATATTAAAATAAAAAATAAAATGTAATATACGTGTGATATTGTGTTAATTAAGTATAGTAATTAATATATATATTATGATAGGAAAGAATAAAACTTAACATAAATATAATATCTTATCAATTATGGTAAGTAACATATGTTGAATTAAATTAAATAAAACTTCAGTTCCATATTGTAAGCTCATACTAAATATGTGAAATCATATACACGACTGATATCAACACGATAATTATCAGAATATTTCTAAGAACACGATATATAAACAACTTCAAATATGTAAACAACCTCGGTGGATGCACGTTAAATATCATGCTCGATATGTCAATACATATGTATATCCGAATGAGACGAGAGGAGAATGGTAATCAAAATGATACTCACTTCCGTATTATCTTTATACATAGGTTTCCATCGAGGCAACGTTCTAAATTCCAATTCATATTTATAAGTAATTAAAAACCTTCGGGAAACTTACTGTTATAACGATGCCTCATAACCACCTCGAATACGTTATAAAAACTACTTACAATAGAGCAGCAGGAAATTACCACTATCCAAAGAAATTATAGGAAACTTTTAAAAGCACGACATAAATACTTCAAACTGGGTGTCAGTGTAAAGATTCCTGAAATTCGTTCGTTTCCACTTTTGTGTATTTAGATTTCGTATAATTGGGCTGTTACGCAACAGATGGCATTCGAACATTATTTTTATTGAGGGGTTCCAATTTACCGACAGGGTTCCGCATTATCACGTCCTTCCTTAACGCTAGTGCCACTAAGCTAGTCAAAATGTCTACTGTAAAGTTTTATTTTCGCAGTTATTAACAATATATAGAAGGGAAAAATTATAATCACATATTCACAATTATCACCATCATAAAACTTTAATTATCATTGTCTAATATCGCAATAAATTCTTGAACTTTTTTATACTGTGAATTATAATTCATAAAAATTTTTAGGGGACAGTCAATCATTAGAGCAGTAACGAAGGTTGAATGTTTATTCAATAGTTGCCATATAAAACTTGTAATTATAAGTCAGATTCAGATCATTTTATTTAAAAAAAAAAACATAAAAAACTTGCTGCAAATCTTTTACTTTAAATCTCCAATTTATAATCACTTACCCAAAACAAACTTTTAAATATTTGGTTATGAATCAGACTCTAATCCTATGCATTATTAATTATTCCCAATTAACGTATAACAGAATTTAACAATCAATAATTATCCTACATGTGGGCTTCTATACAATTGCATTTATCAATTTCCATTAAATCTGCATGAACATAACACGGTAACGAACACGTTAAGAAATTCTGGTCATATATATACATGAAGAAATATAGTGAACCCGCCGCGTGTCTGCTACTAGACCCTGTCTATATTCGGCAATAAGAGAGAAATCAGTGAAGCATATAGGTGACCGACACGCACAGCGTAGCTCTCTCTTTCTCTCTCCCTCTCTCTCCCTCTACCAGCCACGTTCGCGCCCAAAGGAGCGCAGCAAAATTACGCAAAATTTTGACGAAGTCGAGGGGGCTAGATGGTTACCCCTGACAAAAATAAATACATCTCCTCTCTGACGCAACGTCTGCTAATAAATAGCGCGGCTATTATTGCCGTTCGCGTGGATCTCGTCCGTGAAACCCGAGCAAAAAATTTCAGCGATCCCAACGCGTTCCCTTCGCAAGTCGGAACGTCCGCCTCCGGGACTTTCCTCAGCGCGACGTTGTCGTTTTCTACGATCGCCGAAGTTGCCGATTATTTTGGAACGCGCTATTTATACGCGGCTACGGAGATGCCGGCGAGCGACGGGGGGACGCGTGGTAGGGGCAGAGAGGTAGGCGAGCCAACCTGCTACGCCGACGGAAGCGTCTTACGTCCACTGTCTATTTTCCGTCCAATAATCGTCCCCTTGTTCCGCACGGAAAGGAAACGTATTTCGGCACGCGCGTATGCCGAATCAGTTTCGCTAACGCTCGTTATCGATCCGGCCATCTCGAACCCGGATGCAAGTTGGAAAGTAGTTACCGAAGTGTCGCACAGATGTCGCGCAGCTATTAAACCTCGCACCATGCTGAAGAATAAGCGAATGTACGACGGAAAAAGAAAGGTTAACGAATGATTCGTGTATGAATAGTGAAAGGGATCGTAATTGAGGCGTCGATCCTATTGTTGGTTACTGAAGAGTGATTGTAACGAATTTGGAAGCATTGAGGATAGGGAGAAAAGAGTAAATACAGAATCTCTTGATACCGAAAATTTTAAAGGAACTGTTATACATGTGTACGTATAATACGACGTGACGGTATGAAGATATATTTTTATTTTTACGGTATATAAGAAATGTTATTATTTATTTGATCCATGGGTTTAAAAAATTTCTTTAGTGTACCAGAAGAGGTAATTGTGATTCTAAAAGAGAAAATATTGATGATCTATTGTCAGTAAATATTTATATTCTTGGTATTACTGGGAATAGTATAATGTGTGATAATTAATTTCACGTTGAGGTTATTTCTTCCATAAATGGCAAAATTTGTATCAAAGAATAATTGATGAATGAAAGTAATATAATAGATACAAATTTAGTAATTTTTACAAAAACTTTGTTTTAGTATTTTTAAATTGTAGCTGTTATATACAATTGCTGCTTTTCTTTCCTTTCTTTTTTTCATTTTTGCTCTTTTTTTTCAAATTCTTTCACAGGAGTATCTACCTGGGAGTATATATACGCCATAATTTATTTCTGACATCCACTTCCTCTTTCCATAACACATAAAAGTTGGGTTAGAGTACCGCAGTGATGTAAAATATTGATAAAGCTCTAGAGGAAAATTATGTCTAAGAGCATATGGATTATGTCAGTATTCGAGAAATTTCACAATAACACGTTACAGATTACAAGGAAAATGAGAAATATTTACTCAGATGAATCAACGTCGAACTTTTGCATCCAATAAAGACAATAATAATAAAGAAAGTACGACAATTTACGTATATATCAGTTACTTACAAAAAAAATAGTAATAAATCTGTCTGTCATTCGGTAAGGAAATTATATGACACGTGGCCATCAATCTATGACTGACAACTGACTCTAATCTCTCCCACTTGATACTTGAATTTACATTCACACATACATATATATGTACATATTAAAAACTTGTGACAATCAGTTAACATTTGCTCGACTCAGTCAATAGGGAAAGTGCTAATTGTTTCGGGAATTTTCCCGTAAGGAGAGGAAAAATAGAGATTACCACGAAATGGAATTATACAATTTGAGAATATATTACATCAACACTCGTCGATCGACCAGGGAGCCTCTTTCGGACAAATTGCGAATTACAGAACCATGAACAGAATTATACTAAATAGACTAAAACTAAGAGTGATATTTAAATATATACTGTAAAAATAGTATACACTGTCAAGAGTGTCATAAGATATGCAGTTATTTTGACAATTTTGAAATTGTATCAAACAAATCAATATAATTTGATAGTGCATAATTTAATAATAATATAAATAATAAAACTCTGCATTTGTAATGTATTAGTGGAAGAATGCATACTTACAATGTAGGAAAAAGAAAATTTTCCTCTGAGACCTACTAATAGTCTTTCATTGGTCAATCCTGTTTTATCAGTTTCAGATGTCGAAACAGTAAAATTCAAGTTGGAAACAGTATTTAAATGAGAGACGGTTAGGTAAGGGACTTTTACAAACGTTTCGTAACAAGCATCCCTCTGGTGGCAAGTGTTGGAAGGTCAAGACGTAGCAAGTAACGCAAACCTTGCTATCTATGTATGCACTGCCACTGCCACTCTTCCGTGAAGTTATTCAATCAACAGCAAAACGTCATTGAATGGGCTTATGTATTGCGTGATCATCGCACTGGTGATAAACTAATGAGTAAGTCCTGCTTTTTAAAAGTCAACAAAATTTTTAATTAGTTCTGGTGAAACGTTGCATCATCCAGAGTATTAAATTTAGTTACAGCCCAGATTTGACTTAACTGCTAGCGACATTTACCTTCTTGCAGGTGTAAAATTGTTATGGAAATGAGAAACTCTTGAAAAGTGAAGGAAATTTAAAAAAGTATACCGAGGGAGTTGGTAGCGATGAAAAATGTGGTTGTTAATTGTTTTAAAAAGTGGGAAGATCGCTAAGATAAGTGTACCAGATCCCTAGGAGAATATTTTGTAGGAAATTAAGAGATCAATGACTAATGTCTCCTGGTTTTCATTCCTGGATCCACAAATCTTATGGCATTAAAATAAAAATTTTATTCTTGCAATAGTAATAAATCATATTTATATCATGGATCTCAAATATGGAATTACACACACAGTAGAACTATATATATATATATCTTTTCAAGTATCATAAGCAGCATGGATTTATTGTAAACGTTTATTGTTTACTAAATTTTTAATAATAATAGTTAATAATAATTGTGAAACTTCTTTAATTTAATATTATTAGGGAAGTTGTTCAGAAACAACAAATTGTGTTAATATTGTTAAAATATTGGTGTTCTTCATTCATCTTTGCACTCCTCCACAACTGTCATTCGAATTAACATATGTAACTCTGTATAATTTTATAATTCTTATAATTTTTTAATAATTTGACAATAATAATTAATAATATCTTCTCATAATTTAACGCTTTATTTCTTCCTATTAAATATCAGATATTAAAGCAAATAGATAAAAAAGTAAAGATATAAATAATTAAATAAGTAAATAAGTCAAAATAGATAAATAAATAATGAAATAAATAAATAAGTCAAAGTAAAGGAATAAATAAGTAAATAATAGATATATAATAATGGTTAAAGGAAATTTCGAGGCAAATAAAATGGAAAAGAAAAGATAACAAAGACTACGATGAACTCATCCTAAAACCGGTCGCACGCAAGCGAATATTGTGGCGATTAAAGACGCGGGAAATGGCGAGGTTAGCGGAATTTTGCAAGCTGTGTGGATAACAGATTCATTGAATACGCAGAAGCCCCTTCGTAAACAGATAAACGGCCTCTGGAATTACGTGGAACGCACGCCGCTCGCAACTTTATTGGATTGTCGAACAAGAAATCCAGAGAAATGAATGAAACTACAACGGGGCCATTCTTTGCCCGGTTCATTCTTATAAATTCTCCTCTGTGACTACGCATCCGATATCAATGGAAAATTATCATGCAGGATGTTTTATGTTCCCTTGCTATGGCCTCTATCAACAGCGCTCACTGCCTCTCTCTATTTCGTAGAACTCGCCTTTGACCGATTGAATGTCAACGACTTGTTACCGGAGATGGGATCAAGCGAATTGCAAATAAGTTCGAACGTGGTTATAAATTTTGAAACGAGTGTTTTGAAAATGAAAAACGTGATTTGAAATTGACTAAAGGTAGACGTGATAGACTGTGCTCGTTGCATGTAGTTAGGGAAATATTACCAGCGCCATCAAGTGTAACCTTTACTAAGTAAGATTCTAACCTCCTACGAGTACATTTAATTAAAAGCTTCCTATATTTTGCAACTGCTTGATTGTTTTTAGCTAAAAATGATGTATCAACGAATTATGTTTGTTTAAGTATATTATTGTGAATAATTACTTAATTTTGAAAATGTATTAAACATTTTCAGTCTTTTCCAGTGAAGAAATAATTCTCAATCAATACTGTTTTAACACTGCAACTTGAATAGCAAGCAGGAAATAACAATAACTGTTATTGTTTAACAATAAAATAGGGAAATAAACTACTTGTATGCTTTAATATGTAGACATGATTTTTTCATTAATTTTCATTATTTTAAAAAATTTAATCATTTTCATTATTTTAAAAATGGCACTGACTTTGTAGCGAAGAAGATAAAGAATTTGGATACAAAGAATCAATATTTATAACAATTGTGGAGTAGTAGTAAATTAACAATTTTTAATTTTGATCTATTTTAGAGGCTCTCTCACGTTTCTCTTTGCATGCCAGTTAAACAATATGTAATAACGTTAGGTACCATTTTGTGGATAACGTACCATTTTGTATTCAATGAAGTATACCCTGCTACACATAACCTTAAAATTTAATACAATTTGGTGTAGTTTGTTTACCATCTGAGAATATTCAGCCATTAGCATTAGTGGAATAGTCAATGTATCATAGGTGGGAACCACTGACGTGTTTTGTTTTTCAGCAATGACGTATCTTGTTTTCAAAAATAATCAAGAAACTTCAGAAACGTCAAAATAGCCAAGCTATAATTGCATAATTTATTATTCTACTATAATTTGTATTACAATTGATAATTAATAACTAATATAAGTAATATTATAATTTGTATTATTATTTTATAAGCTAATAATGAATACTATAATTTGTATTATAATTTAGTCAATTACCAATATTATAATCTGGATTACAATTTAATATTATTTAATATTGTATTATGTATTATAACCTCAAATAATGTCGGACCTTTGTAGCCACAGATAATAGACTAAACACATATATATTTGTGTATATTTGTAACGTCTATTTGTATAATGTAATTTTTGTAACGCTCAAAAGATGACAATAATGAATCGTTGGAGTCATTTATACTTGGAACTTTGTGAAATATATATATATGTCGATTCATCATCATTATTATACTTAACAGCTTCCTGAGTTAAAGCTGTATATACACGAGCGATATATTCATTGTTGGAAACGCCCAGATTTGAAACATGGCTCTAATAATGGCGGCTATTGCATAAAAATTATAGCACATAATATATGGCACGATATTACAGCTTCTTGTCTTTCAGGACAGGAGTACCGCGAGGTTCGATCCTTTCAAATGTGAAAGTGCTTATAAGTATAGTTGGTGGAAGCAATATAGTGAGGTCATAAAATTCGCCACGCGCTAAAGTTTACATGTCCTGAACGTTGAAATAACAAATAGGGGAAGATAAGAAGCTCGTGCCACTTTCAGGGCCGTACGATGTCAACTCAGAATTATTAGCCTTTATAGCAGCGATTTTCGAGAATTATTTAGTGTGCCTTGAGAATATTTGAAATATGCTACATTTGATTACATAATTAAGGTGATTACATAATCAACCGAAATTATATATAAAATTATTTATTTTGTCATATTAATTATATTATGGTTCTTGGTGTATTGTACAATTTTGGTAACTAGTTGATGTGCGCAATAAGATCAAAAGAATTGGAAACTACTGCTTCGTAACATATTCTGAAACATTTTTTTTGAATTCAGAAAGTAGATTTTATTACACATACATCATAAAAGATTTTTAAATATTAAGTGAAAAATGATTAAGGGAGTTCGGGATAAGACGTATTTCTGTATGAACGACGGTGTCGCCACCTGGCGTTTTAATTTATAACCTCGCCATATCGTTCCCAACAGCTGTACATTCTCAAACCACACAGGTATAGTATGGACCACGATATAGAGAGGTCGTAAAATCGGTCAGTAGTCAAAGTAATCATGTTTCGGATATCGGGGCAAAGAAATTGACTGAGATACGAGCACATAAGGATCTGACGGTCAGGATAGTACGAAAAATTTTAGATAAAGCCTGTGTGCTTCAGACAATATACATATAGTGAAATCAAAATTTATATTTATATTAAAATTTCTTTTCTCAATTTTTTTAAATTGCAAGATTAACATTTGCAGCTTCCTACTTATTAATTAATTAATTAATCATTTTTAATATTAATTAATTAATATTATTTTTAATATTAATTGATTAATAATTTTTATTAAAAGACCACCATTTTGTAATTGTGCAAGATCCTAAAACAACATGTTGTACATTAAGTTAGTGCTTTGATTATTTAAGTTATAGTCTCACTAATGTTACTGTAAATTTATATACTCATAGACTTGAGAGACAACGTTTAGTTATGAGAAATTAAATTGTAAAATGGAAGAAGAAAATTGATTATCGGCCATTTTGATATACTAAGATATATACACATTTCAGATTGCTTTATTTCAAATGATAATAAAAATTGTATGCAAAAGAAAGAATAACTCAACAGGTTTCCTCAAAATTAAATGGCTGCAAACAGTTATAAACCACGTTGATGCTAATAGCTAAATTCCTCTGCAGAGCGCGCCACTGTTCAACGTTCCAAGATGGATGACTTCCCCTCATTCTCCAGTTTCATAGCCTGCGTTTAAAAGTCTAATTTTTGCACCGTGTCTGTACTATACTCGTTCTGTGAGTTAAAAATACATGTATAATCGGAGTACAATAGAACTCTTTTTATCTGAACGCATCGTGGGACAAGTAATTCGTATAATAAGAGTTTACTGATTCTACCTGGTACTTATACCGTCTCGTATCAATAACGAGTTCAGATAAGTCGATTCGATCAATAGATGTTCAGTCGATCAGTCATTAACTACAGTTTCGTTCAAAAATTTTAACCTTTTATTTCGAATATTATTTTATTTTTATAAAATTATAACAGGAGTGACCAAACTTTCATGCAACAGCCATATTTCTAGCACCAAAAATAGTTGAGAATCATCTTCTAATGACATGATATTTCTTTTAGATGTTAATTAACAAAATATTTAATATTATTTAATTAAAACTATTATATAATTATTGATTAATCTGTACCAATATACCTTGTATCACTTAATTAATTATTTATTATGAACTAGTTAATTATGAATTATTTAAACATCTGGAAGAGTTACTCCTGATTTGAACACCTCTGGTGCACACAGAAAATTAAATATTTTAGATCGGGAGTAAAATTTGTTGTAATTTCTCGAGTGAAATCACAGCGTTTATTATAAGGTGCAGGGAAATAATCGTATATAGTTGTATAGTAACAGATATATAAAACTTAATACTAGTGAAATATATGCATATTTATGCATGTACGAAAAGAGAAAAGAATAAAGATGTCCTCATAAGTTACAATAACTAAATGTGTTTTGCTGCTTCAAACTTGAGCGTGAAATTTTCTTGAAAACAACAGGTCCTTTTAAACCCAAAAACAGGACACTTTGATGCCTGCATAGTACAGAAGGTCCTTGAAGGTAAAAAATCGTCTACAATTGACTTACAAGGCCTAACAGGCCTGACGTTGTATGATCGTTGTATGACTACGATTTATCACAACAAAATTAAACAGTACCGATTAAATTGACATAAAATTCATTTGAAATGAAATTTTGGTATAGGATGGAACTCTGTTAGGCGAGTATCTATCATAATTTATTTATTTACTCTAAAGACAGTTATCATTGTATTATCATAAATAAAATCGTGCTATAGAGGAGTAAGTGTCAAAGATTCTTTTTGGTTGCTCAAGGTGTTTTGGATTTTTGCAACGAAAATTTGTGTAGTCTAACTGGAGATAAAGATTGTCGATGTTTTGTACAAAAGAATGTAAATGACATTGAAAGATTATGTTTACTTAAAAAATGACCTTCATTCCTTGCACTACTTTTGCATAGTACTATGATGTTATTGTATAACAAACAAAGGCACTATTTCAAATAACATGCAATGCATGAATCGGAAAAAATTTTTGATTAAAAATTCTGTATTCATATGTTATTATCAGATTTTCCAATTTTTTTAAAGTATATGTATTATGCATTTAGAAATATTTTCTTTTATTCTATTTTTGTATTATGAGTTTTTCAATATTTTTTCTTATTCTTTTGTCTCTTATTCTACTATTGTTTTAAGTTCTTTCATTTTCTATTTCCAGGCCTTTTGACCGGTCGTGGTAGATTTAGTGTTAATTATAGATGAACTAATTGAAAGCTGTGAATTATATTATTTAACACAGTGAGAGTGCATGGTGTATTTATAGTATAGAACTACGAATGGCGTTGTATTGCAACGCATGTTAAGTATGGTGGAGGATTTCCTCAATAATTTATACGTGTTTGGCATTTCGAGTGCTATATTATTCAACTAAAATTAGATCCCCTTTTCTAATATTGTTTTACAAATGATAAGTTATATATAGTTATATAATCACGGTTTTAATGTATTTATTTGAGAAATATATGATGTGAATTTGGAAATATTTTCAAGTGTGAAGTTAAGAGAGAAATGAATTTTCTGCAATTTTTTGAATAAAAGTAAATTCATGGAAACAAGATATTTTATAAGGAATGGACTGTATAATTTATATTGTTTTATTATTGTATTATAATATAATATAAAAATAATATCGCATTTATTGTTTATAGCACTATTATTATTCAGCGATAATTATAAAATTAATAATGACCAATGACATCACTATTAATTTAAATATGAGTTAAAATATTAATTATATTGGTATTTCTAATTATTTAGTTGTCATTTCAGACACTTTAAATATAGAAAATATATTGATTGGCTTCTAAAATATTTATTACTTCGCATTTCAAATTGTTTAAATTATTAAAAATTGTAAAGATAACACGAATTCTCCATTATCTGTATATAAGATAAATAGAAGATAAATAGAAGAAACTGCATCAATTTTCAAGATAAAAAGAACTATATATCTACTTATGATAAAAATATAAGGAAGAAAATAAAATAGATTGCTAGAGCAAGAAAAGGTCTTCGTAATTCAATTACTTCATTTATCAGTTTTCATGTAAAACAGAGCGATTCTCTATTGCATATATCATTAAAAATAAATTTTAAGATTTTAAGTAATTAGAAATAATACGAAAAATTTAACTAATGCTAATGACGGAGGAAAATTATTTAAAATCATTTTTATTTTTATTTTTAAATCATAATTATTTTAAACAAATATTCGTGTTGTTAAAATAAAAAGAATTATGCATGATCTCAAGACCGGAAATAAACCAAAAAAAATAAGATGAATTTCTAAGAAACGATCTTTTTGGAAACGAACCGAGACTAGTTAATACTTTCGTGTGCTTTTAATAGTATACTACTGCAATTTTCGGCGGAATATTCCCCTAAATTAGTATTGTTACAGAGAAAAGGAAACACAAACATTTTCACGCGATGAGACGATAAATATCTAAAGCAAACTCAGTTAAGGGCATCCTTGCAAAATAAAAATTTGCCTCGAACATTTTTAAAAAAATTTGCATTAAAATTAATAACATTAATATTAATAACACAGATTAAAATTAATAACACAATAATCACAATTCCGGTTATAACTTTCAGAATTCTTGCAAAAATTGAGATATACCTGGAAAATCACTATAAAATAATTAAAATATCGATAAAATTACTAAAATAATTAATTACTATAAATATTAAAATAAAATTAAAATTATTACATTGAAATAAAAATATTGAAATTAAAATTAACATAATAATTAAAATAATTATAATTGTTATAATTACTAAAATGATTGTAACTATTAAAGTCTAACCCTTTGTAAAGCTTCTTGATATTAAATTTAGAAAGAAATTTATCTGCCTATATGTTTCAAAAATTATTTCGCAGCTTTGTATCTCTATTGCATTTCACTAAATCCTCGTGTAACACGTTTAACACTTCAAGAACATCATGTATGAACTGTGTGGGCTGTCGTAACATATAACTTCGTTTAAAAAAATATTTTGAAACCTATTACAGCAGTGGTGTCAAACACGCAGCTCGTGGACCAAAGTTCGAAATTGATTTTATTAAAAAAGACAGAATAGGATATAAAAA
Source organism: Eufriesea mexicana (assembly GCF_001483705.2). Classification (NCBI taxonomy): domain Eukaryota; kingdom Metazoa; phylum Arthropoda; class Insecta; order Hymenoptera; family Apidae; genus Eufriesea; species Eufriesea mexicana. The sequence continues at coordinate 536,300 of NW_016908908.1, forward strand.
GAATTTTGTTTTATTTTTGTCTGTGGCCCGTAGGCTTCCTACCAATGGACTTCATAGCCTATGGTCCTATATGAGTTTGACACCATTATATTATAATACACTATATTACACTATAATAGATATAGAGATTGTTAACTATTTTTTAATTGTCTAATTTAATTCTAATTTTGCAAATTAGATATGTATTTAAAGATTTAAAGATTTAAAGATTTAATTGAAAATATTAAAAGTATTTAAAGATTTAAACGTTATATTCCAGCTTCTATATACAAAAGCTTGATTTAAAAATTTATAAAACTATTAAACTAGTAAAATTCAAAAGAATGCGTTTCGTGTTATATCAAAACCGTGTTCTCAGAATGTTATACTAAGTGAGAAGCGCGTCGAATAAAATTTAGAAATAATAAAAACCCAAGGAATTTATTTTTAATAATTTTAATATTTTAATTCAACAATTAATTCAATAAATAATAATGTATAAATATTTGAAAATTAACGATGTCAATGACGTCAACATGATTCAGGTTCAAGGACAGTGCTTATGCTCATCTAAAGATCCGAACAACTGCTTAATTGACAGGTAACGCTATTTATGTCAATTTTCTTCCAGACAGTTAAACTATTGTTGCAGGCATTTACTATAAGAAATTAAAAAAATTAATTTCAAACTCATCATTTCAAATTCAACTGATACTCGTGTCAACAGGAACAGTGTTATGCTTCCTCTTCGCTATACACTAAAATACACGTGTCTTCATATTGCTTCTTCGACTTGGCAAACAAAGATTCACGAATAGGAAGTCATACCACATCCTCCTTACAGTCCTTTATTTTTGTCTATATCTAACTTCTCGAAAAATAAGTACTTCGTGTTTGTCACTCTATTTTGCAACACTGTTTCACATTGTCATTGTCAGATTATCGAGACTACTGTAATAAAAGTGACACTAGATATGGCTGTGTCGGAATTAACTTTAAGCTCCTTGAAAATACTGGGTCTAGATACGCAGTCTGCAAAGCAGAAATCAGGGCTCGATAATAAACATCTGACTCCATCTCACTCGCTCTCCATCTCGACGCGTTCACGGCAGAGTGAGTCAGAATCGGATAATACCGGCCAATTCATGGAAATCCACCTTTCCGAATAAATCGTCGCACTCGGTCCCTCGAACGGTGGCGCCCCGAGCGGACAGTTCTGTAAACACTCTGACAGCAATGGCGAGATCAAAACGATAGATTCATTTTGTTCAACTAATTGTTATACGTATAGCTATTACTGAGAGTATTAAAATCATTATTACCGACTAAAGATTGTATTTATTATTCCCTGTCTTATATTTATATGCTCTTTATTTTATATATATTTTAGATACTTATCATTGACTATTTATTATATTATTAATTTATTAACACCAGAATTATCAACGAGGTTAGATTTAGGTTAGGTTCCTGGAAACATGTGGCTACTTTTGACAAAAATAATGTTGACTATTAGTCAGATATACAGGGTGTCCCAGAAACGCTGGTACAACCGTGAAGGTGGTGATTCTATATACAAAAACGAATCGGAAAAAAAAGAATACAATTTTTTCATTCAAAATTTCGTTGTCAAGAAAATCGACTTTGTTGAGACACCCTGTATAAACATAATTATATATATATAGTTATTTGTTTCTGTTATATCATTATGATTATTACCATTTGTGTATAATAGATTTAATTACTCGTTATAGGTTAGGAATCCTTATGTTAACTACTAAAACTGTTTCATTATATCGCCATAATTATTATCATTCATATATTATAGATTTAGTTACTCGTTATAGGTTAGGAGTCCAAATGTTAACTAGTACAACTATTTCATTATATCGTTACAATTATTATTATTTGTGAATAATAAATTTAGTTACTCGTTATAGGTTAGGAGTCCAAATGTTAACTAGTACAACTATTTCATTATATCGTTACAATTATTATTATTTGTGAATAATAAATTTAGTTACTCGTTATAGGTTAGGAACCCTAATGTTAATTACTAAAACTGTTTCATTATATCGCTATAATAATTATTATTTGTGAATACTAAATTTAGTTACTCGTTATAGGTTAGGAGCCTTAAGGTTAGCTACTAAAACTGTTGCAGGTAGAGAATAAATTATGTTAAAATTTGGGCAATAATTACTGGTAACATACGACGATCACTTCGTTAAATAAAATTTATATTTCAGGACAGTTTAAATTACTTCAATTTTTCATTATAAATCTGCACGAACTTCCGGTATTTAATAATATACACTCGGATGAGGTTGCATCTACGGGACACAGAAATTAGGTCACGATTCTCGTTTTGTTTCCATTTGAAACAAACGTTGGTCCACGAATTTCGGCTGGTTATAATTCATCGTGCAAAAGTATTCGAGTATTTTTAACGTCGAATCCAGAAACGCGAAACAACGTGATTCCGAATAAAAAATACGTAGCCTCGTCATTTTTCAAGGGGGGTAATTTTTCTTTCCTCGAGGGTCCGCATATTTTTGTTAAAATTATTAACTTCTCCATTTACAATGTGAGTCACTGCGTTATTTATGTGCCAGTAATTGTGATAAATATTAATTTGTTTAACGTACTCGTTACGTGCCTCCTTATTGGTGTTATATAAAATTATACTAATGGTTTGGAGCGTTAGAAATAGAACACAGATAAGAATGTAACGTCGTAAAATAATTTCGAAAAGGTATAAACACTTTGATTTGGTTACTACTTATTTTTTGTTAAATTATGTATTATTAGCACAGTAGCTGAATGTTTCCTTGTTTACGCAACCAGGAAAAAGTAGAGACTTAAGGAAGCTTGAAAACGTTGACCTTCCATAGAGTCATGTGACTTGAAAGTTGCATACATGTACTACTTATTTACCTATATATTCGAAATAACGTTTTGTACTCTCTTTGATACACCATTTTGCATTAAATTTCTGCTCTGCTATCGAGTAATCTACTTATGGCAATAGTAAATTCGAAATTCTTTGATTAGGAAAAAAAAAAGGAAACTATAATAAATTATATTTTGCTTAGGTGATTTTTCCTAATACAAGAAAATATAAGTATAAATAGGTAAAAAGTAGTTGAGATATAATTATTTAAAAAGTAATTTTTGCAATTGATATTATTACTGACGATGAATCTTGTTTTACTTAATTTACAAAAATATTACGAAGCGAACAAAATTCCGGGAGATGAGAGGTTAATTGTTTTATATTTTATGTTAATTATATCGTGATTTAAATTAATGTAAAGAATTTTTCCTTTTATATTTTCAAGTTTGTTTATGTTTGTTCAATGTGGTTAAACCCTAATTGTGATACGGGCCTGAATGTCTAGCCAATAGCCAACGATTTACATTGATCTAGTTCCTTGAAATTTCACTATTTATGACCATCTAATATACTCAATACATTATTTCCACGAATATAAAAATGTGCATTCTGTTTAAAAAAAATTAAGTCGATCAAGAAACCTCAAAAAATTTCGTTAATTTTTAAAATTATTAAAAATTAATATCTGATTAACAAATTAATTTACTGTTACCAATAGGAATTATTTATGTCATATAATGTCTACTTCCTTATTAAATAATTTACATTATAATAATTTTTATATTATACGTATGTATATAAAATACGAGAAGAATTAACGAACGTCTTTTAATATTTTTGATATTATAATTCGGTAGTAAAAAAGTAAGGATCAATAAAAATTTAATGAATAGGATTATATTGTTCATAATATGAAGTTTAAACTCTAATTAAGAGTAAAAAAAAAGGAACAAAGAAAAATATAATTGTTTCAGATTATTTTAATTTTTATTTTTCGGAGTTTAAAACTGAGAAATGCTGAGAGGATAAAATAGTCCACTTATACTATTACCCTAGTAAGAAAATTTCACGGATTTTATTAATATTCAGGTGTACAGGGCTATAGTCAAGTGACACACATAAGGCACATTATTCCTGTGTAAATACAAACTTTTATCAATCCGAAACACTGGAAGTAAAAAGTGTGAAATATCCCTTATCTTGCTCTAATTATACAATGAATGTTTCTCGTATGAACTAATACATAACTGTGCATATTGTATGACTATAAATATTAACAATACAATTTATGAGCTTACTTAAACAATCGCTTTACTGCATTAAACGATAATTGCACCACGTATTAAGGAACTTTTAAAATTATACTAGCAATATTAAAAAATAATTCAACGATAAGTAAAGATATATGAGATACATTTATTATAAATATGTAGTATCATAACTAACGTATAATGTTACATAAAGTGCCATTAATTAAGAAATAGGAAGTTTTAGTACGACAGTGATTCGTTTCTTGATGCTCGTGAGAGCCTTAAGGCGATTTTGCACTTAACTCACTAGCGCCACCACGGTCCATATCTCCATTAAATGTAATATGAAGATTATATATGTGTCTATAATTATGAAAGTGGTCCAAGTCATATATTTCTTGTTTCGAGATGTTTGAAAGACTGCATTTGAAAAAATTAAAAAATATTTCTATATTATGTAACATTTTAATTTAGCCTCGATTAATGAAAATTTACCATGAATGTGAAATTTTGTGCGAATCTCGTACGAAAACAGTTTTAAAGTTTGAATTGACTTAGATCATTTTTAAAATTAACTGAATGACCTATAAATGACTTAAATCAATAAAATCTAGGAATTTTATTAGAAACAAAAGTTTTTATGAAATAACTTTTTGACATTTATTCGTTATTTTTAACGAGTAATCCGTTGTGATTGTTTTAGGCTTCAGATTTCAGTTTTTTAAAATAAAACTAAAAGAATTCCATACAATAACAAAATAGGTAACACAATCTAATGGTTCTTTTTCACAAATTCGCAAGAGTGAATTTGCAGTTTTAGTTAAAAAAATATGTTACTATCGTTATCATTATCGTCGTTGGCTGATTTGTAATAACTAATAACGCATTTTTTTTTTTTATTTTTGACTTAGACCACTTTCATAATTAACATTGAATGAATTCCATATAATATTAAAATAACAAGCATTACCTAACGATTCATTTTTAACAATATCATAAAAATGACATTGAATTAATTTAGTTTAAAATAACATGATGTGAAATTTGTAATAACTAATAAACTCATTTTTTTCTATTATTTCTATTATTTTTGACTTAGACCACTTTCATAATTGACACTGAATGAATTCCATATAATAATAAAATAACAAGCATTACCTAACGATTCATTTTCAACAATATCGTAAAAATTACATCGAATTAATTTAGTTTAAAATAACGTGATGTGAAATCACCAATAAACTCACTCTTTTTTCTCAATTTTGATTAATTCGCTTTCATAATTATAGGCACATATATCGCCGAATTATTTTCCAATTTTACCGACATAACCTATGAATTTTCTTTATACTACATGTTTTACTACCACGTTGTTTTAAATATTTCACGTTGACGTACATTTTTCAGTTGCTGAATATAGCAAATGCATACGAATACTTTCACGTAAGAGTATACATCTTGCATATCACGTTTCGACTGATTGCCTCGATTTCCCGATCAAACATTTTACCCGCGAAATGCAAATAGTAAAAGCGTGCATCCATCGATTTGCAGGGGAATTAATCTTGTTTAACCACAGTGGCGGAGGAGTGCGGACAGTGGTAGAGTGGTGGGGGGAGAAATGTCGTTTCGCGACTACACTCAGCTGGCCACTGAACCGAATAAAGCCCTGATGCGGCGTTTGTCGATGCTGCACCAGCCCCGGCAGCATTTTCTTCGTGTATCGGTGTTATTATTGTTTGCTCTCTATCTCGATAGCTCCGCTCCCTGACCTCGTGCCCCACGTTTCCACTCGTCACTCTTTCGCGGGGACGCGTCTCCGCAAAGACTGCTTCCGCTTTTGTTCTGTCGCGCTCCCTTACCTCGAGAGAACGCCAGGGGAATTGTAAGAGAGCGGCAAAGAACGGATAGAGGGCGCTCTCGATACGGCGGCCATTTTTGGCGCCACCGGGAGTCGAGGAATGTACAGCGAGGACTAAAACTGATCTCGCGACAAAAATTGTCATAATACTACCATACGAAACATGATTAAAATTAAAATCTATAATTTTTTTTTCTTATCGTGGTAATTGTAAACAATATTTTAAATTGCGTACGTGTAATAATTATCTTACAGGTGCAGCAATGGGGATTCGTAAATTAACCTTAACACTTGAGAGGTGATTCTCAGTCGTCATTTAATAAAATTTTAAAGTTCGATGTTAATTAATATATCAAATTTAAAATTACCCAACGATACGTGGGTCGTCGATTATAAAATTTTATAATTTATTACATAAAATATTAAAAAATATATCAATAGATTATGAATCTATAAGCTTAATTTAGCTCATTTATATATTATAGTCAGATTCTATTCAACTGTAATGGCTATAACAATTCAATAGGATTTTCCTCCATTATTTATGTAAAAAAATTAGCTTACCACGATATTAGTCGAAAATGTCAATATAATTGAACTTTTTAGTCAAATTCTATTAATTCATCTATCAAATTCAATCTATAATGTCGAAGTAAAATAATTCTACGTCTTAATTTGTATACCATTTCTTATTTACCGTTTTAAAAATATCCTCGACTTTATGGCAGAAAGTCTTCGAATTACTATTTTTTTTTTTTTTGCCGAGTGCAAAGGGTTAATAATTTTATGCTCAAAGATCAGATTTGAATGAAATTTTCTCACGTTGTAGAACAGATAAATACACTATATACGTATTTTTCTTAACTGATGTAATTCGAATTTAGGGAACGAAGTGATGAAAGCATCGATTTCCAAAATGCCAATTTTAAAACGAGCTACAGTTTTTGTAAATTTATATATCTTATTTTAATATATTTCAATATATCGATATTTACAATCAGACAATTTTTAGTACGAATTTTGTTTTCTATATTTAAATACTTCCAAGTTAACAGGAGTTTAGGAATCGATGTTTAGATCAGTGTTTTATCCCTTCAATTTGAATTATGGCAGCTGAGAAAGAAATATAATACAAATTCAGTTACGTGTTTAGTTTTGCTCTTTAGCATATTATATATAGTTTATACTATATTTAAGTATAGGTACTATGTGATAGATGAAAATTGTGATTATTTATTCAAAGCGTGATGGGAAAATTGTGAAGTATTAATTTAGTCCGACTTTCCAAGATGTCGATGGATTTTCAGAAAAGATCGATAAAATATTTGAGGGTAAATAAATTAAAATCGAACAAAACCCAAATACCATAAAATGGTACTACATCAAAACAGCAATCAACAAGACGTTCGCTGTTTTTACATTAGCTTATAATATATACCCACTGACTTTAACGAGCAATATATCTTTTACTGCTATGATTTCCTCGGCACTTTATAACTGTTTCAAATATAGTATTTATATTGTATATCAAGTCTTTTAGACGATTATTATTTGGTCATTAATGTCAGCGTATATAGGTATAAGCGGATGTAAGAAGCGTTTTACTCGATTCCAATCTTCAATTTATTTACGCGCAAATATTTTGTCCGATTATTTTGTACAGGAATCAGCATCTTTGAAAGATGAGTCTGGAACTACGCGTGAGAATTGGTAAATTCGATTAATGCCATTTCCATACTTGCTATCATTTTTTCCAATTTTCCCAACGCCTTTGAATAAATGATTGCAATATCTTTTTCCATAATAGTAGAACGTCCTATAGTGTGTACTTAAATATAGTATATATAGATAATAATAATTAAAATGGTACGATGAAAATAAATAAATATGTATAATTACAATTTCATAAATTTCATTTTCAATAAAAATTAATATTAATTTTGTCGAAGGTAATTGTTTATAATATTTACAAAAACAAAATGTCTGAGATCATTCATTTTGAATGTTAACTCTTTCTTGGTACTTACAAGATATTATCGTAGTACCAAATAATTTGTATTAGATATCAATTAATAGATATAATTTCAATGAAACTGAAATTACATTTGATTCTATATACAGGATGATAAAAAGAAAAAGATGGTAAGAAGATGGTAACTTATAGTACACTATACCTCTCACTATAATTAGAACTAGAACTATAATACTCACCAATAGTAGTAAAAAGTATATTTGTAACCTAATTTCTCTATTTATATGTGTTACCAAAGAAAGCTCCTTCAAAATCATTAAAATTTTGGAATCTTTAATACCACCCTGTATATAGGATACAAATCCTTCTAAACTAATAAATAATAAAATTACTCTATTGGATCTGAATAATTATATATCCATGGAAATAGCTCTTATAGTTCAACATAACCTTGAAATTAAATATAAAAACAATGCATTTAAATTACATACAATCTATTACTTAGTTATATATAAGACAACATTAATTTTCAAAATAATCAACAACAGTTATACTGGTTTTCAGTTCGATAATAAAAATGGAAATTCAAAAATAACTAATTTTAATTTTTTAACTGATTTAGTAGTTCCGATAAATCTGAAGTCAGAAGATATATGTACTCTAATATACCGCACGAATGTTTCATTTCCACTCTTTGTCAAAAAGGAGCCATTTTTTTGCACCATCCTTTTCAGCTTTCTATTCGTTCGCGGCTTCCGGTTACCGTCGCGCATGCGCACCACGTTATCGGTCAGACATCTGTGGTTATCGTTAGATCAATAAAATCAATGCTATGCCCGGTCCTATCTCAAACCCCGTGGTGGCCGTAAGTCGAGAATTGAAAATTATCGAGAGGGCCATCCAGCAGCGAACCTTTTCGAAAATTTTCCGTTTGCCCAATGACGAAACGAAGCCTTGATTTCGATGATTCCGGCTGTCCTTGCGCGTTATTCACCGTTTATTGCGAATCAATATCTCGCAACGAATCACCAATCGAGCGAACTGCCATTTTATTTTCCAAGTCTAACCTCGAGCCTCGAGGGGGGCGCGAGAAATACGAAAAGAGAGAGAGAGAGAGAGATATAATAATAGGATTTCGATAGCCATGCTACGACGTGGCAATTGAAAATCGTCGATAAAACTTCGTAGTATCGACGATAATTGTTACTGACTTATTCCTACGTGTTAATTTTTGTGAATGTAATGATTGTATTACGAAGTATTAGAGTCAATTAATATGAGGTGTGCGAGTACTAATCAGTATCGTATGGTTATACGAGGTGTCCTATCAATGGTAGTAAAACCGTTTGTTATCAGGGTGATTCTACATGAAAAAGCAAATTGAAAATAAAGAATAAAATTTTTTGATTCGAAACTTCGTTTTCGAGATAATCGACTTTAATATTCACCGAGTACGCGTGCACTTAGCTATAGCTTAGAGAGGTAAACCATCGATGCATCGGTATTGGTGATACAACCGAAGAGGAGATGATTCTACGTGAAAAAATAAATCGAAAATAAAGAATAAAACTTTTTGATTGGAAGCTTAGTAATCGAGAAAATTCACTTTGAATATTCACCGAGTACGCGTGCACTTAGCTATGCACTTAATTGTAAGCCGGAGTTAAGTGCACGCGTACTCAATGAATATTCAAAGTCGATTATCTCGACAACGAAGCTTCGAATAAAAAAATTTTATTCTTTATTTTCGAGTTGTTTTTTCATGTACAATCGCCCCTTTCCTGGTTGTATTGCAGTTTTTCGGACACCCTGTACATCCATATGTCTATATATTTCAAGTTTATGCAATAGAATAATCACAGTATAATCTTTAGCATTCTAATTGTTTTGAATTGTAGTTTGAAAAAGATAATAGTATTAGTGTAATCAAATTTTTGAAAGAATAATGATGATATTATTATAATAATATTAAACAAAAATATTACTATAGTATAGAATATGATGTAATATAACTATAATATGATTTTAATTATTTCCAAGTCTTGTATTCTTTTCTCTGCTGAATTCTATTAAATAGAAAAAAGAATCACTCTTTATAAAGATTTGTCAGAATACATATTTCTTTTCTTTATTTAAATATACGCGATATCACCATTTTCATTTCTCTCAAAAAAAGTGGACTTTAGGTTTTGTATTGATTAGCACGAGAACTATTGACCTGTAATGTATATCTAAATATAACGTACATAATTGATATTAATTAACGTGATACAATGAAAACGAAGAAGTATACGTAATTACGTATATGAATAAAATTATTCATAATTCGTGTTATTATTAATATTACCAAAAAGAACTGCATACCTTCAACAAACGGCAAAAATAAGAAGTCTGATGTAAGTCATTTTTTAACCTCTTTTGCAATTCCAATATTCAGTATCTTCTTCTTTAACAAATACCACAAATAATTAAAGACAGATCTTTATTTTTTAACACCCTGTAGATATGTACACTGTTCGTTGAAATACAATTAAATAAAATCAATGTATGCAAACTTCTATTAATTGCAATCAGATTTCAATAACTTTATTAATGGTAGTTTCCAGCGATTCCGTGTGTACACACCTTTATACACTCCTATACATCGCTTCGCTGGAAATATAATATACCTTTCGAATCGCAGTGTCATCGCTACAAAATTGCAACACCGTATCGCTCATCTGTATGAGAACCAAAGCTGTGTTTACATTAGGCAATGTTTGATCGGTTGACCTTAAATCGTTCGACTAAAATTCATTAGATAGATACTTCCAAAATACTCAGGTTTGAATGTTGAGGTTACTTTAAACCGTACCTAAACACGGTATACATAGATAATAATAATAAAAGTCGTACAAGAAAAATAATTATGTATTTATAATTGCGTTTCTATTCGGGTGAAAATGAACGTTAATTTTGTCAAAAGTAATTATAAATTTTTTGTAAATATAGGGTGAAAAATATGAAACCAGTTATTTTTACCAGTTTGGTAGCCTCAGTGTTAATGGCGTGTTCCATCATTAGAAACATAAACCTGTCCTACGACGCACCCCATTACTCGTCTGCAGTGGGCTTAAAGGTCTATTCATACGTTGGCGAATCGGATTTGGGACGACGACTGTCGTTTGAAGGAAATGAAACGGTCATTAAAGATTTGTGGACGACGATCTTTTTCACGCGAGTTCTTTCAGTCCTTGTTCACTGTTGCAACTATTTAACAAAATATCAAAATTGTTTATTTAAACTATTTATTTCAATCTATTTTATTTGATAAAATTTCAAATTAATATTTCATTACTTAAAATTTCATAAAATTTTAATCTTTATTTATTTAAATCTATTTTATTGGATAAAATATCCAAAAAATATTTCATCGTTCTGATCTACTTAATTTTTTTTTTTAATTTTAATAATTGTATAAGAACAGAAGTGTCATTATTTATCTACTGACCCAATTGGACTAACTGAATATAAGAAAACCATTTCCAATTTATTTTCTTTTTCTTGTTACCTTATTTTAATACAATTACAGTCTCTTGAAGCAAAAATAAAAATTAATACAATTAAATATGTTTCTAAAAAAGTGTCTATAAATCAAAATAACAAAATGAGTAAATCTCGTGTCAGAGGCTTTAAGTCTGATTTTTTAAGTCCACAGATAAACAAAACATTTTCCATTTTTCTTAATCTTCATTGTATTAAGTTTAAATTTTAGGAGAATATTCTTAGACACCTGGTAATTCGTTAAACACGTTTTATCCCCCTCCCCCCAAAAATTCCTAAAGATCTTCTATTCGGTCGCACTTTCGATTACAATCTCATCAAAATCTTCAGTCAAAAATAAAAATCATGCCAACGTGATTACATTCGGGGCTGTTTCACCGTAGCGACGAATCCTCGTAAATTCTCTGCATAATAGCAGCCAGTAATTAGAAAGAGTGAGAAAACACTGGTGCTTCGACGGCAGAGCCCCCTGTGCTGAACTGATCGGCGTGCAAGTGGACCTGAAAGCGTGCAACGTCGCGATTTTCTTGGACATTGTCATAGCTTGGCCTGTTCTCGGCACAAGTAATCGTAATCGTAACCGTAACAATGAAAACACGATCAATTAGCAGTGTTTGATTGTTGCGTTAATAATAGAGCCGCTTATTGTCCAAGTCATTCAACTTGCAATTATTCCAGTCTAATAATTCCGACGGCGAGCGCGGAATCACTGTGCCAGAATTAGCATGCAGCTGATAAGAGAGTGGAAAACGTCATCAGACAAGCGAATACCAGTGACACACGAAGGCTACAGTCGAGATATGCTACCAGTCCAAGAAATGAAGCGTAACTTGCACGACAAACGATCAATTACGAGCCATGAATAGTCCCCGTTCAGGCTACTATACATTGTACGGCCACAGCCAATGGCCGGCCCTTGTAATTTGTTAATCGTTTTATGACGGACGTGTTAGGTGTGTTAAAGTACACCACAACGGGCCTACATCTTTACCTCGCTTTGCCTTACTTCAATTTACCATGATTGTCGTTTTCACAACAGACCGAGTTTTATGCTGGCCTGGTCTCATTGAGAAAGTTAGGAAAGCCTTCGTGATTGTGCCGCACGGTTCATAGGGAACAAAGGATTTGAAAAAGGTTTGAAAACGGTTCTCATCGGGACCAAAGGTGTTTATGAGAACGAAGAGAGGCTGAGGTCTAGTTTCTCTGTATTTGGGAATAGAGGATGGTCGATTTGTTTCATTACGAGCCCAGAGGAGTACAGCTTCTGTGATGGTTCTCGGCTATATTTACATTTTTTGACAACTGACCCTAACCTCGCTGTTAATCAGACTAGTGGAGAGGTATACAAAAGTGTTTATGGGAAATTGTATAGTTATTTGGTAAATGATTATACAGTATAGCAGGTTCGCCTCTAACATGATCATAACAGGTTATACGAATTTTCGTCATTGGTTAAAGGTATCACGTCCACAAATCATGCTATGTATTATGATAACGGGAAGAGAATTGAACGCGATATATCAAAGACCAAATGAAATAACGCAGCTGTTCCCTATTTGGGGTAGAGTGTTTCAGGGCTACACAAAGAAAGTACAGGTAACCCTCCTATAACACGGTAGATAGGTTCCTAGAAAATGTCGTGTTGCGTGAAACCGTGTTGTACGAGACCCAGAGCCAGTACAAAAAGGGGGGTTAGGTTCCGAAAACTTACTAAAAACAAATTTTTATTTTAATTCTACATAAACAACTTAATTTGTATTAAAAATATAAATGTACGTACAACACAAAACAAAACAAAAACAAAAATATTATTTTAATTTAATACAATTTTAATTTAACAAATCTCTTCGTCGTCACTGCTCATGTAGAAGTACAGTGTTATACAAAGGCTTTTGCAATTTTCTTATCGTGTTAGAGCGAAACCGTGTTATAGGATGTCGTGTTGTAGAAGGGTTCCCGCAATTTATGAATCGTGTTATAGTGAAACCGCGTTATAGGATGCCGCGTTGTAGGGGGGCTACATGTAATGTAGTATGGTGAGGTATGGCAACAGTCAATTATTTGACTATTTTATTGACTATTCGCCAATGCTATTTATCTACGAGATTGCAATGATATCTATATAAATTATGAACCCTTTTTAATGATAGAGAGTAAAATTTAGGGAAATTGATTGACAAGTGGTGCGTGAATTAAAAAAGGTTGGCAATCTTTGAAATAGAGCGATAACACATTTGCGTAGACCTACGTCTACGATTATCGTTAACTATTTAACATAAGATAAAAAGGTAGTTGTAACTATGCTATTCCATGTCAATATGTACATTGCAATTAGCATATGGGTCATTTACTCTATAGCAAATGACAGGATGCAAATTTATTAATATATTATTTTTAAAAAACGTGCAAAATTTATTTTTACGTTGACATTCATGACAAATGAGAATTGTCAAGAATTTTACTGATACGTTCAATTCTCTTGCAACATTGTATAGGTATGAAAATTGCTATAATCTTCCTATAACACGATTTTCATATATGTAACACAGATTACTAATTGACATACTAATTTTCATACAGAACGAGTAGTTTCATTACGCTATTTTTATTGTTTTCTTTTAGGTTTCGCTCAACATAGATTTGATCAGGACCGGATTAAGACTTTCAGGGGCCCTACGCACTGAAAAAGGTATCAGACTTCATTACACAATAGCGTATTTCCTTTCTTCCTTTGTTTCATACACACACACGTACACACAAATATTTATTAATATTGTTACGTGTGTACATAATACAAAATTTAAAAAATCAGAAAATTTTTATGATATTCTTTTTTCTGATACTCTAAGCTCGTGTTTATTTTACTTAATTGTAACTGGTTAATCCAGCACTGGTTTTAATATCTAACCTAACCTAACCTAACCTAACCAAAATAAGTCCGTTATTATAGAATCAGGTGTATCATCCGACATAACCTCTGAAATAATTTTCTTAACGATCCAATATAATAAGTGTCTCATATTCTATAATTATAACACATGTTCTAATATTTGTGACCAACAGTGTACATAAGGTATATTGCAAGTTTTTAATGAAGCATTTTTTTTTTTTACAAAAAATAATCCTATATTTATATAACATGTTTCCTTTTTTTATCTGTACAATATGCTGACATTGTTTTGTCTAGAAAATCTGGGTCACCCTATATACCGCGAAGAACCTAAAAGTAGAGAGTCCCTGCGCCATCTCGCTAATCATCTTCCCAGCTCTGCACAGTATACACACTTTCTACCAAACATAACTATATACAAACGAGGTAGATGTACATTGTTCGAAGATTGATAACCTTCTTCATAGAATGACTTTCATGTAAATTAACTACCTCTTCTTGAATCAAATTTTTCCATCAATAAAAATTTGTATAACATAACAGTCTAGACGTAGATTTATTTTAATTTTAACAATAGCAAATTTTTACCATAACGCGATAGAGTACTAGAAATTAAAATTTTGTTCATTACAAAGTCACCCACTACATATACAGAAGAAACTGTCAATCCTAAAAATATGGACAAATTTGCTAATATGACTTCCAAACAAATAATTTTTCGTTAATATGGTGTAGTACTATTTTCTTCATAATATTAAAAAAAGAAAAAATATTCAATTCTTCACCTATCCAATTACGAAAAGATTAGTAACGCCATCTTATGGTTCCCAAAAAATGCTTCAGCTTTCATCAAAAATATTTTCTACACATCGAAGAGTTGATAATTTTTATTATTACAATATTAATCATCAACTAAACATCTCCCAAATAAATAATTTTTCATTAATATGGTCTATTTTCTTCATAATATTAAAAAAAGAATTATCTATTCTCCCACAAAATCCGTCAGCTTTCATCAAAGATATTTTCTACACACCAAATAGTTGAAAATTTTTATTAATGAAATATTAATTATCAACTAAATATCTCCCAAATAAATAATTTTTCATTAATATAATCTATTTCTTTCATAATATCAAAAAAGAAAAAATAATTATCTATTTTTTACCTATCCAATTACGAAAAGATTAGTGACGCCATCTTATGGTTCCCACAAAATCCTTCAGCTTTCATCAAAGATATTTTCTACACACCGAATAATTGACAATTTTCATTAATGCGATATTAATCATCAACTAAACATTTTCCAAATAAATAATTTTTCGTTAATATGGTCTATTTTCTTTATAATATTAAAAAAAAAAATCTATTCTCCATCTATCCAATTACGAGAAGATTAGTGACGCCATCTTATGGTTCCCACAAAATCCTGCAGCATTCATCAAAGATATTTTCCACACAGTCAACAATCGATATCTAATTTTCGTTAAGGGATTAAAATCGAACACCCTGTATGGATTGCTACACTTGTACTATACACTCGTAAGTTGATCGGTGATTCCAAGCGCGTGCTTTGGTATGCGAAAGAAGCCACAGAGAGTACGGGGAGTGCGAAACGAAAGTTATTTACAATTTCGCGACAAGTTTTCGGGGCGTCTATGTAACGACAACGGGTAACGGTACGCAGTCTGAACAATGAACTCGTTTGGCGTAGCGAACGCGCGCGCGATTATGTTTTGGGGCTTAACCTTAGCGCGCCTCGGTGGGGGGCTTCCCCGAACCCGCTGCTGTATTTACCGCGAGGAAGATTCCTTTTTCATCAAAGTTTCGTAACATTCTCGAACGTTATGCTCGGCAAAAAATATAGCAAACGTTTCTCCCATTTATTTTTCTTTCCGCGTATTTATAGGATAAGGCTGTAATTTTAAAACAAAGCGAAAAGAAGCTAAACCCGCTTTTTGTAATGTCAGACGTGAACAACAGAGTGTCGCGTTTAGTGAATATCTTTCACATTCGCGGCTTTATATCTGTTATGTTTTGCCTTAGGTAACGCACTGGTAACGTCTTCCCATTCTTCCTGGCTTCGCGTGTTTCCCTATTTTTGTTCCCAATGTTTTCCTGCAAAGGCTACTACGCTACTTATCACACTCTTGGCTAAATATTTGAACTAACAATTTTAAGCTACACTTTTAGACGATCCTCCGGTTAATTTTAGAAAAATGATTTTTCTCTTATGCGTTTCGATTTAAGCTTCAACCAGTGAGGAGGTGTCAAATTGATTCGTACACAATTGGTGACAAGTATCGGTGGTGTTGACTCATGGATTTACACCGAAATTTAAGAAATCTAATTTCACTTCAATTACTGATGAAAGATATATTTTCTCTTTGTGAAGCGTTATAACGCAACCAAATCACGTATTAAATACCAAACCAGTGAGGTGTTAAATTGATTCGTACACAATTGGTGACACGTATCGGTGGTGTTAACTTATGGATTTACACCGAAATTTAAGAAATCTAATTTCACTTCAATTATTGATGAAAGATATATTTTCTCTTTGTGAAGCGTTATAACGCAACCAAATCACGTATTAAATACCAAGTATGTTTTATGATAACGGAAAAGTACGCCAATTGAAGGTTAAATTGATAAATATGAGTAATGATTGATGGATGATTTTTTTCTTTTCTTTTTTCATCATTTGTTAGATTTTGAGGGAAGAAGAGTTTGAACAGGTGGGTCTTTCGTCTTCTTATGAACAATTTCTCTTACGTGTAGTAATGGTAATAACGATATTTAATTTACCAATAATATTAAGGATAAACAAAGGTAAATATTTTTTGAGAGTTCTTTTAGAGAAAAAAAGATTAAGGATCTTTTATATTCGCGATATAACACTTTTCATATTAGCAAAATAATAATAATAATAGTAATAATAATAATAATAAATTTATTAAGAATTAATGGTAATAACAATATTTAATTTATTGATAATATTAAGGATAAACAAAGGTAAATATTTTTCAAGAGTTCCTTTAGAGAAAAAAAATTAAGGATCTTTTATATTCGCGATATAACACTTTTCATATTAACAAAATAATAATAATAATAATAATAATAATAATAAATAAAAAATAACGATATTTAATTTACTGATAATATTAAGGATAAACAAAGGTAAATGTTTTTTGAGAGTTCTTTTAGAGAAAAAAAAAATTAAGGATTTTTTATAATCACGATATAACACTTTATATTAACCCTTTGCACTCGAGAGGCGACTCTCAGTCGCCATTTAATCAGATTCTAAAGATGTTAATTAATATCTCGAATTTAAAATTACCCAACGACACGTGAAATATCGAGGTAAAATAATTCTGTGTTTTACAATTAATTTTTCATATCGTCGACTTTATGACAGAAAGTCTTCGAATTACTATGTTTCTGGAACGAAATGAGCGCCGAGTGCAAAGGGTTAATAAAATAATAATAATAATAATAATAATATTAATAATAAATTTATTAAGAATTATTAATATATTTAACAAAAACCTAACCTAACACTTTGGACTCGAGGGGTGACTCTCAGTCACCGTTTCTTTTAGTACTTTAAAAATTAAGTAACTAGATTAAAAGTAACTACACGTGAAATATTGAAATGAAATACACGTGGTTTCCCTTTTTCATTTTAGCATAAGTGATATCATAGAGCTTAGCAAAATATAAGAAAAGCGTATATTATACGTAAATTACCATTTTCAAAAATTATTTCAATAATATTAAAAGAAAATCTATATCGAAAAAATCTTCCAGTGCAAATGGCTGACAATGTGTACGTGAATAATGAAAAAATTTGTAATCTGCAAACTGATCTTATTTTATGCAAGATGTGACTCAGCAATTAAATATTGCATTATTTGTAAAGAATATGTTTATATAATGTAAAATATTTATGTTTTTGTTAATTTATTTACACGATAGTCTAGTAATAATTGAAACAGTATTTAGTAATAAATTTCAACTCCAGTATTATGAAGGATCACTAAAGTGTTTATTTAATAACATTTTCATTATAGAAATGTATAACTTAAATTATATTGAAAAATTAACACTGTCATGTAATTTATATTTAATATACCATTGAATTATGATTTACAATTTAATTAAATTATTCTAAATAAAAAAGGAAAAGGAGAAAAATTGATAGATATACGTCAATCATTTTCAAATTTATTCTTAACAGTAAAAGAGAATTTTGTAAAAGACTTAAGAGTTTCATGGAAACGAACCATTCTTGATATTCTGATATTTTTATCTACAAGATACAGCGTTTAATATTTTCCAAGAATTTGTGACGATATTAGAATTAAACATATTGACAAAAGCGTTGTTGTGAATGAAACAATGTATCTATTTCAATACAAATGTTACTTAAGTGAAATTATTAAAAATCCATTTCATCAAATTTTCTATAAACGATATTTTATATAAAAATAAATTATATCAATGTTACTAAGGGAAATTATTAAAAATCCATTTCATAAAATTTTCTATAAACGATATTTTATATAAAAATAAATTATATCAATGTTACTTAAGTGAAATTATTAAAAATCCATTTCATCAAATTTTCTATAAACGATATTTTATATAAAAATAAATTATATCAAATATCGTATTAAGTACATTTTAACAGTAACATTTTTAACATAATTTTACATTTGACTGTATATTCCGTAATATAGATGTATTACGTACAATTCCAAAATCTTGTTTTCAAACAAAAATTTGTTTATGTTAAAGAATTATTTAAGGAATATTTTTCTTTTTTCAGAAATTTGCAAAACCAGGATAGAGTTAAAAATATCCAAATCTCTAATCTCAAAGAATTACTTTTAATGTTATTCATTGCGTAATGTAATAAACATCGTTCAAGGTTCATTGAGTACTTACGCACGTGTAATTTCATTTACGGTGAAAGTAATTAATTCGAATCATTTCATTTTGTTTCCCGACAGAGCGTATTATGAATCATGCTTTAATCCGGTTTCTTGCGTTATGTGCAAAAAGTTTCACACGTGTTTCAAATATCGTTATTTCTAATATATTTTTCGACGTTAAAAAGTTTAATTATTCTTGACGTTAAAATTGTAATCGTTTTATATCAGTAAATTGAATAATTTATTAGCATACAAAAATCTAATAGTTATAGATTCCTTAATATATAATTAAAGCTTTATATTTAGCTTTATATAAAGCTATATATATAATAAAAGCTTGAATAATCCTTCATTATTAATTACTATTAAATAAAATTACTGTAGTTAGATTAAATTTATTATTAGAATTGTTAATTTTAAAATATATTTTTCATAGACCTCCACGTTAAGTGTATTTGTATTAACTGCATTATTATTGTATAAAAAGCTAATAAAATTATAGTAAATATTAATTGTTCTTTATATTTATTATTTATTTATAATTTATTTATTATTTATTATATATATATTTCATTTATTTCGTTTATACTAAAAAATGTTGCTACACTGACAACATGTTTTATATTTCTACTGCCATTATTTATTACACTGTTTTTTGCTTGCAGACAGTGAAGTAATTAGGTTGTGAACAGGAACATAATAAAAATGCATCGTTAGAAGAGTTTTATTTGAAAATTCTTATACACGAGGTAAAAAGGTAAAGAAAGTTCGTAAATACCACGGAATGGCTCATTGCATTTATCTATGCCTCTAGATCGTGCATCAGATATGCGATTAAATTTATGCACACGTTTTATGAATTACATCGTATATCGCATGCTATAAAAACATCCATAATAATGAAAAAACTAATTTAGTAATATAATGCGGATCACTGGATGATGCGACACATTATCCTTGACGATTATATATATATATATGTAAATTTCAGGTTAACCGCACTATGTAAGTATATAGTGCATAGTGTAGTATAAACATCATAGATTTTAGTATAGTATAGTATAGCATATATTGTGCACTGTATTATCTGCAATAATGATATGGTATAGTACAGTACATGGAGTATTAATATATAAACCATAATACAGCAAATATATGATACATGTGAACTATTCACTGATCAGTGTGGTTAACTCCACTTTTAAATTTTTTAAGTTTTGGCGCCAAACCACTAGATTAACCGTTTTATCTAAAATAAATTTCTACAATTTGTTTTCTTCAGTTAATCGGTTTGACAACTGTGCGACTCGTATCTTAAAATTATATATTTAGTATAGTATAGTACAGCACAGTACAGTACACCACAGTACAGTGCAGTACAGTGCAGTATAGTAGTATAGTACATAGCACAGTATAGTAGTATAGTATAGTATAGCAGTATATTATACAGCACAGTATAGTAGTATAGTATATAGCACAGTATAGTAGTATAGTATATAGCGCAGTATAGTAGTATAGTATATACCACAGTATAGTAGTATAGTATATAGCACAGTATAGTAGTACAATAAAGCGTATATACATAGTTAATAGGACATTATAGTAGCATAATATACAGTATAATAAAGTATGACATAACATAGTGTATTTTCCTTTCTTATTGCTAAGAATCTTTTAAATTACAAAATGTTCTAATGCAAAATATTCGATTAGGTACAAAAAGAAAAGTGGGGAGTTATTTTATTTCGTGAAACGTAATAAAATGTTTATCGGCTGTGATTTGCGATCTTGGTGAACATTTCCATCAACGCGAGGAACGTTATCTGTTAATGCGATAAACGAATTGAAATGGCGTCACGAGACTCTTACGCATTATACCGTATCAGGTATTCGCACAGCTTCCATCAATTGCGGCTAGTAAATATTTTGCATTCCGTCGTGGAATTGAATGAGCAATATTATCGACCGGTCACGGGAAATCTTTTCCATCGGCAGTGTACCGCAAGGTTTTCGGCTCAGACGATTCCACGTGGTCAAATTTTTCTTGGTTAAGATAAACTCGCTTCGTCACTTCGTTTCGTTTAACGCTTGATTACAGCACTGCGTTGCATAGACGAAAGGTTAGAGGAATGCACGATGCGCAACGCACAGCTATCGAATATCTCGCGAGTGTTTAATATCTTCCGTGTAATTAATTAAAATTCCGTCGATATATGCAATATGAATTTTCACTGAAATATCCACGGGAAAGACACGATAGAGACGTAATTTTATAAAACAACAAAGGAATTTTCAAAGCAAGAATCTATTTTATTATTAAAATAATATCACGAGATTTTGCATACGTTCATTTTTCGGTTACACTGTATGTGTATATTACACTATAACGTGTAATATATAGTATAATATATTGCTCTATATATTTACGCATGGAAAAATATAAATATCGTGAAAAAGATTTTTCAATATTTACGGTACATTCGTTACTGATACTACTAACGATAAATTTGAGGTTAGGATTTTTCTACTCACGTGTAAGCGTTGGTTCCATTTAGAAAAGAGTAAAATGAGTCGATATATTATTTTAAATAATGAAATAAATTCGTAGAAGTATCGGGTTCGTTGAATTTTATTTCCTTCTATTTTTGTTCCATTAAAACGCGCCTTATTAAATAATTTATTTCGAATACATTACTGTAAAGATCGCTCCATCAAACTTTAGTTGCGACCATATAAATTATTTCACCGCATACCTCACGTGTGAATCTACCAAAAGGAATATCACACGATAGCGATTGAGAAGAACGTAAATGAAAACATATAGATTATCAATATATTAATGCAGGTGGGAATTTCATTGTCATGTATATGAGTCACTTTTGTTCATAAATTCCACGCGCGTATATCTACGTGTTAATATGTAAATCTTGCGTTTCCATGATTTTCAATCGCAATGGAAGCTAACCTAACTGCGTCTCATATAAATAACTAGAATATAAATCGCGAGAGGAACTATTAATAAATTTATTTGATCAGAAGGAACGATATCGAAATATTTTACGCTATTCTTAGCTACAGCGTTATTCTTTTCCAGATACGTATTTCTTCACACGGAAGCCAATTTCCAGCAATTTATTTTTATAGCGGAAATAAAGAAAACGCGAGGACTAAAGATTTTCGTTACATGGCACGCAAGTCAGTCGATAAGTTACCCTTCCCTTCGGACTTCCGTTCTAAAAGAGATATTCCGTCGCCACTAGGTGGCTACGAAGATACAACATTATTGTTGACCTGTATATAGTACGTTCGATGGTGGCACGCTATCGTATATTACGGTATACCAAACGTGGCCCAGCATAGGAAAAACACGTTGAGTTTCCAAGTATCTGCTATTATACAATTTTTACGGACAAGAAGCTATTTCCGGTACGTAATTCATCGAGGATTGGCAATTGTACATGGATAAAATGTAATTTCTATGTTTTTAGACTGACGAAGAAAGATATAAGTCGGAATTATTTCGACGCGAATATCAAAGCGAAGGAAATAACCTCAAAATGATGGCGGGAAATGAAATGTGAATTTTTCTGCTAAATTCTTTCTTTGCTACGATAATTGCTTACGAGTATTCAGAAATTGTGTGGAAAACAGTATTTCAACGTAAGTTTCTATCAGCAATAAAATAATTTTATTTTTTAATCGTATTTTTTAAAAGTGGCGGGGCCATTTATTTAATTTACTAATCCGTGTAAAGTGAGTGACATATAGGATTCGTATACATTAGACAAATTAGATTTGAACGTGTTTATATTGCAGTCCATGCATTTAGATTATGTACAAATTAATATAGTAAAAATGAGCTAACTTAGATGCAACATGGGTGATTGAACGTTTCAAATTGTTTTCAACAAAGTTACTATAAATATAATGTTATACTATTTTAAGATAATTTTTTTCCCAGTAAATAACACCACAGCTTTTTGCATATATTAGAATAAGATTTGACGATATTCGTTTGAACTTCAGTTTTTTTTTTTTTTTTTTTTTTTTTTTTTTTAAGAAAAAAGAATGTTAAAAAACACAA
>NW_016908908.1:560086-578210 GCF_001483705.2 Eufriesea mexicana
TTTTTTTTTTTTTTTTTGCGTAGATAAAGAAACAAACATAGTAAAATACACAACGAACCTCACTGCTTCAAGAAATATCGTTTATGAAGAACATATTACGATGATAAAAACGATTACAATAAATATCTTTTATTTCTATAATAGAAAGTCACTTTCCTAAACTCAGATAGCAAAAAAATAAATAAAAATAATACTTTATTCATATCAGAAATTTTTCTTAAGTTTCTGTTTAACCATTCACTTGAAAAAGAAGAATCGAATACTTTAAGAAGAGGTAAGTAATAAAAATTATTTAACAAAAGATATTTGAGTTGGATTTATTTTCAAGTAAGTGCATATACATATATCTATATTTTGGCTAATTGTAGGTTAGATTATGAGTTGAATTCAAGTATGTATATGTAAATGATACTATGTATACAATGGCAGAAGTGATATATAAGTGACAAATCAAACTTTAGCTTCGATTGAACCAAGAACTCGGCCATGTCATTATTGGCCGAATGCTCGGTCATTCAATTATAAAACGCGGTCGTATAGTCGAGTACGAACGGATCCAAAATATCGTCATTGCTTTCAGATATTTATTTGGCAAAGTTAAAACGAAATAAAACCTTGTAGCAATATTTAATTTGCGTACACAGTAATACTTTTGATTAAAAAAGACTATATCTGAGCAATTTTTACTAGTAGATAATTTATTTAGGTTAAGTATTAGGTTAGGTTAGGTTAGGTATAAAATTTATCAAGTACGAAATAAAACCTCGTAACAATATTAATTTTCGTATACAATAATACTTTTGATTCAAAGAAAATATATTTGAACGATTTCCACTAGTAGATAATTTATTTAAGTTAGGTTAGGTTAGTATTTATTTCTAGAACAGATGTCAGCACTAAACTTCGTCTTTTAGTGCTATTTCACTTGTATTTCGTCTCTCCATCTACAAATAATTTTCTCTGATTTATCATTGTTCTCACTGTTACAAAATTACTTACTATTACTTATTAAGTGATACATCTGCTAATGTCACACTGAAATTCTTAGCTACAAAATGCTCGTCAAATAATATTTATCTATAATATCTAACCAACTTATTTAAACCCCAAAATGGAAGCTAAATTATACATGTGACATTCTTTAAGTAATTTTTCTGTCGAAGATATAAATTTATGAAATTAAAGAAAGAATAGTGAACACTTTATTTTAACAAACTATATTAATATATATAAATATTAATACATCTTGATATATAATTCTTCGATGAAAGTAATTTATTTTAGAAATTAAACATTTTTTAATTTATACACATTTCTTGTCAATCTTAATAGAACTCTTAATACGAATATCATAATTCTCAAAAATTATATACAATCTTAAAATAGTTATTTTTTTATTATCTTGTCCTATAACGTATTTAAAATTTGTTTATGTATATTTATAATTTTTTTTCTTTAATTATCTAGCTTCTTTTAGTTTGTCGTAAATTGTCTAAAAATTTAAGAATTTCATAAATATTTAAATATAAATATGACGCACAGTGGTTATCATTTTCCACTAGATTATATTTTTTATTAATCGATGGACTGTTATTCAGTAGCAAATTAAAGGAGATATTTTCTTGTTTTTAAGGTTAAAACTTTTACACGTTCTATAAATCTCGGATACATCTTTAAGAATAACCTGCTTATCATTTTTTGATATACAAAAATTTCCATCTAACTCAACTTATCATTAGGTTGCCACAGAAGTTGCGCGTTGATTGGTACACAGCGTTACAGTCAGAATAAAATCTCTTCAGTCACCCTCGACGTTGAACCGTTAAGGGGTTAAAGGTTAAAAAAGCGGGACACACGAATGATAAATAGGGACGCAGGGACGACGTTGTTAAAAGTTGGAACAGTTCAATGACAATCAAGTAACGATCGAAAAAGATAGTAGCGAATCTTGAATTCGTTCCTTGGAACAGTTTTCTATAGCACTTGAAACAAAGAAGTTATCAACATAATCGCATAAACATACATTTAGTATTAAAAAATTGTGAAAATATAATTTATATCATATAAAAGAATTTTAAATGTATTTATAAAAAATTACATTTTTAAATTACATACACGAAATTGATTCGTTTAATTTTTAAATTAAAAACAATTTGAGTGACAATTCGAAAGCTTAAAATCCACTTAAATAACTTTCGAAACATATCGAGTTTAATTGGTTATAAATAATTAAGTAGCTAGTAATAATATGCGATATTTAGTAATTCGTAATATTTAATATTTGACGGAATTTTATATTAATATAAAAAGCCGATAAAATAAGTATGTTATTGCACCGATATTGATTCGGTAATTGTTATCAGTGATTTTATTCATATCTAAAAATTTGACGTAGGTAGAAGACTTTTACTCTACTGCACCACTGTAGGAGAAAAAATGTACAAGCTGCAGCAGTCTGCAACCTATTTCTGGATGAGAAGCGTCGGCTCGGAATGAATCACACTGCCTAGCGATAAGCGTTCATTTTTTTCAAATTTTATTGAATGGACTGGTTAAGAAATATCGTAAATGTATGTATAAAAATATTCCGATATTATATCTATACCGCGGTTATTTTCCACACAACCTTCCATATAAATAAAAAGCTACAGTCATAGCCTTTCATCACTCGCTAAGACCCTCCGATCTCTCACACGGCATTTAAAAAAAATATTAATCGTTCGACTGCTTTATGACACAAAAAACGGCATAAAATATTAACACTAGGTTTGCAAGCACCAGTAAAAACGCTCGAGGCACTCGGCAGTAAGTACGTTCGATGCGATTCGAGAAGCACGTTGGAGTTGGCAATGATTCGTACAGTGCTGCCACCGGCAGAGAAACGGGAGATTCCCGCAGCAGGCAAGTGAGTCACGCGTGCGACTGGGCTCGCTCGTCTGACGAAGCGTCCTTCCCCTCCCCGCGGTCTGACAAAACGCCTCTCTCATCCTCTCTAGTCTGACGAAGCGCCAACACCCTCCCCGCGAGCGTCTTCCCAGCGCCAAGCGCACACGGAGACGGTCGTTGGTTCCCCGCTGTGTCTCCATGAGTCGACAAGACTCGACTTGACTCGGCTCCGCTCGCCTTGCCAGCCACGAGGAAACCCCGACTTCCCCCACTCCCTCCTCACCGCTCCGCACTTGCCGCTCGCGCTCTTAGCCCCACCACTCCCCTCACAGCCCCTTTCCTAGAAGAGAAGCAGTAAACTCGACGCAGATTCGCATCGTTCGACTTGCGCCGCGCCGCTCCGATGGAGCGGTGAACGGGTGATTAGGTCACGCACCCCGTGCGTCGTCTACGTGCCCTAGGCCGTTCACGGCCGTGTGTCCGCGGAATCCCCCGTTGTTTTTAAGAGCCACCGATCACCGCGCTACCTATTATTACGAGCATTCTCTACCACGGTTTCTAACACGGCGCAGCCTGGAATGCGCGACTTTCACGATCCGCGCCAACCGTTTTATTCCCGTGCAAACTCTCCGATATTAACACGCGGATTTTTTTACAATTAAACACGGTTTTCCCGGTGTGCTACCTTCTCCATTTACACCGTTCTTTTACGCCCGAATGTTATCGCGGTAGCAACGACTTTATACGTTCATTCATTATTCATCCGTTGCTCGTGTCGACTTTATCGCGAGGATCACGTGATACGAAAATTTTAACCGAGCGTTTTCGAGGCTTTTCCTTTACGTATTCTCTTAATATTTACGCAGATAGAGATTTTTATTATCGGGTTTCAATCGTATTTTTTAATGTTTAATAAGTTACTAGATTTTGGTTACTAGTATTTGACTAGATTTTTTCGCTGTGTCACTAGATCTTGCCGTGTAACTATATTACTAGGTTTTGAGAAGGGAAAATGTTTATTTCGACGTATTTACTAGTGGAAAGACGCTGTTGCGAAAACGATGCTTCACGGAGTGATATATCGTAATGAAGTTCTAGAAAAAATATGTTATTATAAAGAATTATTCCGGATGTGTGTTTTTGTATTTTCCCGGGAACGTAAATGCCGTAAGTGATCATCACAGAGAGTGGTTTTACCAGGAAATTTCCACAATGGATAAATGATACTCAAGTATGCTGGCAGATTACTACTACTGAGCGTTGAAGATGCTCCAAAGATAAAGCATAACCTAAAAATAAAGCGCACTATTCGTTCCGTATCTTTCTCGACAAAAATAATTTCTATTAATTTACTTGCAACGCTGCATTTCTTTAGAAGATATTCGTAATAGTTTGATGAAAAATTTTTCGATCTCCTTTTATCAGATGACATACAATTACGATACAAAATGGTGGCAAAAATAAAGGAATTAATTTCCCAATCACATTAGCGTCACGTTATTATATTATTATAATTATATATATTTTTTATATATTATATTATTTTTTTTTATATACATTCATGTAATCACATTTAAAAACTCGGTGACCTTGTACTCGTACAACTTCGATATACTTTGCCAGCATATCATTCAATGTATAGCTACTGCATATTTTAGCACTTTAAATGGTACATTTAAATATAAATATATTTCCATGAACTTAAAAATTCATAAGGTACGTAAAAAGGAGTAATAAGAAGGATAACTAATTAATAACTTACAGATATATAAGTAATAGCTGTTTATTAATGACATTTAAAAGAAGTTCGTAATTCCTTCGGGGCTTAATAGAATTCAATGCACAGTAATGACGGAATACCACTTGTGAATGGGTGATTAGGTCACGAGTCCTAAGCACTGCACATCGCAGGACATTCACAGCCAAGAATCGTTCATTGTTTACGAACAGTTTACTCGTTATTATTGTAATGAAAAGCATCTTTTACTGTTGTGTCTCTTTTAATGCCTCGAATGATTTACGAGAGGTATTACGACGTCCAAGCGGAAGGCTTTTTTCCTATTAATTTAAATATTTTCTTCTTCTTAGTAATACTTCATTCCCGTTTTTCTAGATATCTTCGATGTTCAGAAATCTAATCACGTATTTCCTATGTTGCTTTTTATAAAAGTTAAGATATTTTTTCACTATTAAGTGATTTTTTTTCTTAACTATTTTGCACAAATTTTATTATCAATTTTTTTTGCTGTTTTGTTTGTACATATTAAGACTCAATATGAGTATTTTCTTTACATGGATATTTTGTTCGAGCTTTTTTAAATATTTTCGATATTCAAAAAATTAATCATAAATTTTTTTGGTATTTTTATATATATTAAAACCATGCTTTAGAATTAATTTGAGTATTTTCTTTTTGATATTAATATTTTATTGGAGCTTCTTTAAATACTTTTAATATTCAAAAAATTAATTATAAATTTTCTTTTTTCTTTTTATACAAATTAAAACCTTGCTCTGGAATTAATTTGAGTATTTTCTTTTTGATATTAATATTTTATTCGAGCTTTTTTAAATACTTTTGATATGCAAAAAATTAATCATAAATTTTCTTTGTTGTTTCTATAAATATTAAAACGTTTTTCTAGAATTAATTTAAGTATTTCCTTTTTATTATTAATATTTTATTCAAACTTCTTCATATATTTTTGATATTCAGAAAATTAATCGAGTATTTTCTTTGTTGCTTTTATAAATGTTTCATAATTGTTTAACGTACATCATTTAATTATCTTCTACACGATATCAATATTGGGAAACTTTTGCTTCTATATTAAAAGCGACATTAGAATAACTTATCGAACGTGGAGACATATTTAGTACACATTTATAAACCATCGTGTAACTTAGATAATTTAATCGGTGAAATTTAGGTCGTTAATACGCTTTAACGCGAATATCACGAATTTTTCAACGTTCAAGCAATTTCACCGCCAATGTCGTTGTTATAAATTATTTTGATGGACAGAAGAGGAATCTCTTTGCAAATTTTACTCGTCAGCCTAGGAAAATCCGATTTTTTAAGTCTAATAGCACTGTTTCTTCTTGCCGCATTTTTTCCCCGTGAAAAATTGAAATGCCAGTGTTCTCTGCACGGCAGAGAAGGAGATTTATCGATATCAGGAATATGAATTACGTGGAGACCAAAACGATGGCGGTTAATCTAATCTGGACTTGCAACAAAATACAATGTCACATGCTGGGACATATGGTTACCATCATAAAGATGAAATAGGAATTTTAAACACGTAATGAACTTAAAAATTCATAAGGTACGTAAAAAGGAGTAATAAGAAGGATAACTAATTAATAACTTACAGATATATAAGTAATAGCTGTTTATTAATGACATTTAAAAGAAGTTCGTAATTCCTTCGGGGCTTAATAGAATTCAATGCACAGTAATGACGGAATACCACTTGTGAATGGGTGATTAGGTCACGAGTCCTAAGCACTGCACATCGCAGGACATTCACAGCCAAGAATCGTTCATTGTTTACGAACAGTTTACTCGTTATTATTGTAATGAAAAGCATCTTTTACTGTTGTGTCTCTTTTAATGCCTCGAATGATTTACGAGAGGTATTACGACGTCCAAGCGGAAGGCTTTTTTCCTATTAATTTAAATATTTTCTTCTTCTTAGTAATACTTCATTCCCGTTTTTCTAGATATCTTCGATGTTCAGAAATCTAATCACGTATTTCCTATGTTGCTTTTTATAAAAGTTAAGATATTTTTTCACTATTAAGTGATTTTTTTTCTTAACTATTTTGCACAAATTTTATTATCAATTTTTTTTGCTGTTTTGTTTGTACATATTAAGACTCAATATGAGTATTTTCTTTACATGGATATTTTGTTCGAGCTTTTTTAAATATTTTCGATATTCAAAAAATTAATCATAAATTTTTTTGGTATTTTTATATATATTAAAACCATGCTTTAGAATTAATTTGAGTATTTTCTTTTTGATATTAATATTTTATTGGAGCTTCTTTAAATACTTTTAATATTCAAAAAATTAATTATAAATTTTCTTTTTTCTTTTTATACAAATTAAAACCTTGCTCTGGAATTAATTTGAGTATTTTCTTTTTGATATTAATATTTTATTCGAGCTTTTTTAAATACTTTTGATATGCAAAAAATTAATCATAAATTTTCTTTGTTGTTTCTATAAATATTAAAACGTTTTTCTAGAATTAATTTAAGTATTTCCTTTTTATTATTAATATTTTATTCAAACTTCTTCATATATTTTTGATATTCAGAAAATTAATCGAGTATTTTCTTTGTTGCTTTTATAAATGTTTCATAATTGTTTAACGTACATCATTTAATTATCTTCTACACGATATCAATATTGGGAAACTTTTGCTTCTATATTAAAAGCGACATTAGAATAACTTATCGAACGTGGAGACATATTTAGTACACATTTATAAACCATCGTGTAACTTAG
The DNA here is from genome assembly GCF_001483705.2 of Eufriesea mexicana. Lineage (NCBI taxonomy): Eukaryota > Metazoa > Arthropoda > Insecta > Hymenoptera > Apidae > Eufriesea > Eufriesea mexicana. The sequence goes on from NW_016908908.1 coordinate 567,493, forward strand.
ATAATTTAATCGGTGAAATTTAGGTCGTTAATACGCTTTAACGCGAATATCACGAATTTTTCAACGTTCAAGCAATTTCACCGCCAATGTCGTTGTTATAAATTATTTTGATGGACAGAAGAGGAATCTCTTTGCAAATTTTACTCGTCAGCCTAGGAAAATCCGATTTTTTAAGTCTAATAGCACTGTTTCTTCTTGCCGCATTTTTTCCCCGTGAAAAATTGAAATGCCAGTGTTCTCTGCACGGCAGAGAAGGAGATTTATCGATATCAGGAATATGAATTACGTGGAGACCAAAACGATGGCGGTTAATCTAATCTGGACTTGCAACAAAATACAATGTCACATGCTGGGACATATGGTTACCATCATAAAGATGAAATAGGAATTTTAAACACGTACTTCACGCTTTTTCTTTATATTTATACTTTATAGTTTCAAATAGGTTAGGTATGGAAGAATTAATCGAAAGCTGGTTAAAGCGCCACCTACAATGTAGTTAGGTTATGTTCAGTTAGAAAGTACAAGCAGCACTAAAATTTGGAAATTTATTCTAATAAGTTTCAGCTTTAAACGATATTTTATTCAAATTTTATGAAGCAAGACGTTAATGAAGATTAGTAATGCAGTTTAGACATGCTTCTCTTTATTAATTATTTTTCACTGAGTTTCTGCTCCCTTTCCTCAATCTGTTTAAACAGTATTTCGTTTCCTTGCGATACAAAAAATTATAAATTATTAGATTTCTTCGTTCCAACTTAAAATTTTTCTGTAAAAATGGCATGGAAATATAAAAATTGTTATAAATTGATGACTTAATTTCAGTATAATTCAGTATAGTAATAAAATACAACAGTAAACCGATAAGAAAGTAGTATAAAATTTTTTTAAATTTAAGGAGATATAGAAAGTTGAATTTATCCTTAATACCTAGTTGGAATCAATAAATGGCAGTGCACCAGATTTCTTTCTTATCGTAATTAATATCTGAGATTTATCTAAAATTGTAGTTTTTCTTGGGAAATTAATGTCTCTAGCAAAAATCCGCCAACGAAAATTTCATTCTGATATTCCTTTCAAACGAATTTTTATTTTCGTGGAAAAATGTTTGAAACATTACTTGATAAGTATTCCAGAATTTTTCCTTTAGAAGATCCTTTACAAACCTAAAGCAATAAAAATGTTGGACTTGGACGTAAATCATCCAGTTTACTTGTAAAAAAATATGTTTGAGGAAATCTGAAGAAATACGTTTGACTATTCAGATTTCGAGAATCAATGAGAAAATAACCTCAATCGCTGACAATATACTAAAAATCATTCTGACAATTTTTTACATTCTTTAACAGAAAATTTTATAAAAATTATATATTTTGTATAATGCACAGTATCATTGTAAGAAAATAATTCTGTGCCTGTATAAACAAAACGTACATCCATTTTTAAAAACATTCACAAATTCTCCATTAATATCTACCTCATTTTTCAAGTATATTTGATGCAGTAATCATTACCATTTTTGAATTTCAAATTTTGGCGCCATAGATACATGGCTGATTTATAATTTGAAGGCCATGCAGTACGTCTAATACCATTTCGTCATATGTAATACGTATTTCAACACAGTGACCAAGGGAAAACATTGTCATCGACATAAACATTATGTTTATGAAGTCGAAACGCGAAGAGAATACATAGTCTAGAGTATATCTATATATAACATCTTCAACCGCCATTGTATTCGAAATGGTTTGTTAAATTATATCGCAGAGAAAATAACAAACATTGCAGAGTGTTAAAAATCAAAGATCGATGCAATAAACTCGTGGAAGAGTGGCAAGGCACGAGGTATCACGTAGACGGCGAAGCTAACGAGAATTTTTATCCACCCTAACCTAAACCTAACGGTAAGCATCTAGCGAGTGCTAGCCTATACCAACCGTAGGTAATTTCATTCTGGCATTGTAAACAACGTCGAACACTTTTCATAGTAAATTTCAACGAAGAACGCTCGTAGCCGAAACGATATTGCGAAAAGATGCGAATACGGAAGATAAGAGAGGAGAAGCGAGCAGATAAAAGTAGGAATTCGCGTTCCGTGGCGACGCGGCGCATGCGCGCAGCGCCGTTCGGAATTAAAAGACCGGGGCGAAATAAGAATGGTGCCGGTCGGTTGAAGCCGCCAAAGTTACAAGATCGAAAGTAGTTCCGACGAGAAAAGCGAGTGCATTCAATCCTTTTAAGCTTATTACAAGGCCGTAACCACTTTATGGTATCACTGAACGAATGTAACGAAGTTCCCCAGATTTACGACAACGGACCCCCGGCTATTAAAGTAAATTTGACCAGCGGATCAAATAAATTTAATCGCCTCGTCAACATTCACCGTACTTCCGCATTTTAATCGGAATGTTTAACCGAGTGTTCGTTTCACACTCGTAATGACACGATTGTAACACCCTTGTTCCGCTGAAACAAAAGTGCTATTAATTTTTGTTTCTTTTTCTTTAACATAATAACGCGTTTTACGATTGCACGGATTTAAATTCAGATATTTTGCTAAATTTTTTAGAGGGAAAGCAGCCGTTATAACTTGTAAATCAATTAAATGAAATTTATGTAAAGAATGTGATAATTAACCAACGAATATTTATGTAAATGCATAATTTTATAGACAGTCGGTTTAAGATGAACTCTGGGTACTAGTATTTATTTGCATGTTTCTCAGGTTTTTTGGGGGCTATATATGCACGTGTGTAATACATATCTCATGTACTTCGGCCATTTTTTTTTTTTTTTTAATCATTTGGCAATTTTAATTTCCTTTGTCATATATATTTTATGAAGTATATTATGATTAAATAAATTTGATAAGAAATTAAGAAATTGAACACATTACCAAGCTATTGCTAGGAATAGAATTCTTAAATGGCGTCAAAACAAATCTGAAAAGTGTAACTGGAAATATTAAAGGAAGAACTGGGTAAAAATAAAATGAAGTTTCGAAGAGGACTTCTAGTCGATAAAATTTTAAAAGATAAAATTACCAAGAAGCCAATTGAGGTAAAACATCACTGGAGTAAATTTAAATTTACCGCCAACTGCATCTAGTGATATTGAAAAGTGAATTTATTTTACTTGATAGAATCTATCTATGGATAATAGAAAAGAATATCTACAGTTTGTAACAATTTAATTAGAAATTATTGATTATTATCTTTAGTAATAATTAATAATAATTAGGTACATAAATATTATAAATTATTTAATATAAATTATAGTTATATGACTAACTAATAAAAATTATATTATTATAGATAGTAATATGATATTTTCAATGTTTCGTGATATTATAAATATCATACACTGTAGTACAGTTTATTAAATATTAATATATTGATTTTAATGCACTCGTTGGATATTTCACTATAATTTATTTCTACAATATTTCATGCAGTACCATTTTTGTATCTCACATATTTCAAACACTTATCCTGACATTTTATATACACCGTGAAAACTGGTGAAATTCAACGTGTCATTATTATTTGGAAAGAAGTATTTATTTCGTGTTTGAGACAAATTTGTTTCCTCTGAAACTGCGTTGTTTCGTGTAAACGTTTCACTTTTCTCCTACAAAGTCAACGAAAAATCATGGTATTAATTAATCAATAATTTAAAAAATCTCTATTACTATCAAATTACGAACAATTTCCAAGCTCCGATGGTAAATAACGATCATTTAAAACGAGATTTCTGAAAGCACCGATGGTATGTGAAATCATCATAGGATTCGAATCTGGGTCAACGTTTCGCAGCTGCCTTCCCAATTTCCTCGAATTCTTTTTCGAAACTTCTTGAAAACACGTCGCCCCGAAAACACCAGAGGAATTCCATCGAATTAACTAATAATTAACGCGAACTTGACCGATTCCGGGTAACAGATAATAATTACCGAGATAAATTAATCGAATTCCTTTAATAGATCGTAGAATTTCGTTCACGTAACGGTCGCATTCCTTTTAGTTAACGAATGATCCGTCACGCGGCGTCGCGGTCGTTGGGAATTATCATCAAAAAAGAAAAGGCAGCGTTGTCAGTTTAATCGTGGATCTTAGCTCCGTTCCTCGATATATATTTCCTCGGAGATATTTGCAAGAAAATATACCGGGTAGAAAAATGTCTCCTACTTCGCGAACCTATAAATATCGGTGGAATTTCTTCTTAGAAGATCTGCGACATATATATGTATTTACGTCGTCGACATCATGCTACTGGGGGGGAAACTTCCCTCTTGTTTTGGACATGTCCGACTTATCGTGAGGAACTATTTGACCAGTTTACTGCACAGTTCTGTTTATAAGAATCTTAGTTTCTAATTTAAGACAGACGAGAGAGAACTATAATTGTTTATCCTGCTATTTGTAATATTATAAATTAACGAATTATAAATTAAATTAGTATAAATTCAGTATTTAAGATAAAAGGAAATCCTGCACTCTTTATGGTGTTATCCATGATGTTATAAATTCAGATCCGAGAATTTTCTATTTAAGATGTTTAATAATATTATATAATTATTAATATAATATAATATCATATAATTTACTAATATTATTTACAATAATATTATAATTTAAGAATTATGAATTTCTTAATTAAAATAAGAATGGAATCCATAATTTTGTAAACTTATTTGTAGAATAAATTAGGAAATAGTTTCTTAATTTATATTATAAATTATAAAATATAATATTGTGGCAATATTCTTATCACAAATATCAAATTTATTCTCTAAGAATATTGCCATAATATTATATTTTATAATTTATAATATAAATTAAGGACTACAACTTTCAATGCTTCGTCACTATGTAAAGAAAGAAAAAGTCATCGTGAAATAGTGAATGAGAGTAGCAGATAAATAGTAGGTGCAATAACAGATGTAAGTTATACTTCTTTGAATCTCTTATAATAGAAAGTATTACACTCTTGCGGCTACCATCCGCGAAACAGATGGAATTTATCCTCTCTGGAGAATCTGCTCCAAATTTACGAGTGACCCTTAGCTACCGTGCCTTACGTAATATCTACAGAATGATTCGTTTGTTTTAATCACTTTAAGTGAAGATCTTGTAAACTCCTTTACAGTATTCGACACAAAAAAACATTTTTAATTCTCCGAATGATGCATTAAAGCATATGAAACATACAGTTAAATCTGACGCAACTGTTTAAGCTGAAAATTACGTATATCCAATATTACGCCCAATCAAACGTATACAAATATCAATAATCGTAAAATATTTAAAGGTGCAATAAACAAGTTTTATTTTCAATCCTTTTAATTGCATTTTAGAATCTTGATATACAGATTTTAAAATACGTATTCAGAAATTAAGTTCAATCGTTTTACGTCCTTACGTCCATTAAATGTCACGTTAGTAGTTAAAATAGGAAATAATATGGTTAAGAGATGGTCTTGTGTCCTGTTTACATTTTTAGCACAGATTCCATAAGTAATATCTATACTACATGTCCGTTTCTTCCAGGTACTCTACGAGTATTTGGTTATAGGTTATGTTGTACCCAACGCGCTACGAAAAACGCCACGAACGGATAAAGATAAAAATTTGAACAGAATTTTCGCTATTCGTTCTCAGGAAATAATAAATGTGTCTTATTAAGACAGCGTGCTCATAACAACAAAAGGAATTTACACTTCGTGGCTCTAGACTCGTGTGTAACGAAGTATAGATTCTTTTTCTACACGTGTTTCGCGGAGGTATATAAAAGCGTAGTCCGGCATAAAAAAACCTCTCAGCGAGTTAGTTTTTCTTCGACTTACGATTCGAAGATATATAGTGTTTATAATGGAATAAAAGAGATATTTAAAAATACGGAAACGAGTGAAAAGGAAGAAAAATGGTGGACGATTTAGTGGTTCTCGTGGCCTAACGAACTAGAGAAACGGAGAAGTCGGGGAATTCCGGTTGGGTCGGTTCGATCGTCCGATTTCGACTTTATACAGCGGCCGGGAGATCAGTCGTTGGTGTCGTGTCACCTACAAGCGTGGCGCGTCGCTAGGTGTCTTTCTGGCGTAGCATGAAAATAGCCAAGCGTACTTGGAATATCGTGCGGCCTACGCGTTAGGCATGCTACAACGGCGTTCACCGAGCGCTCTCCAAGCGTAAGCGAGTGCGAGCGAGCACGAGAGATTACACGGCTCCTTCGAGGAGTGGGGGAAACGTACGAGGGAAGACCGTTGAGGAAAAAGAAAGAAACGGAGCGCGAAGAAGGAGAAGGACAGAGGCTCGGGAGGGCAAGAAAGGCCGCGAAGCGGAGACAGGTAGATAAATGCGGTTTATGCTAGGAAGAAAGAAGACAGACGACACTGTTGTCGCACCGTATCTCACAAGTATACGGGGTCAGAGACGAGAAGAGGGACAATTGCGAGAATCGGCCAAAGAACGAGAGAAAGAAAGATAGGAAGAGAAGGAAGATAAAAAGAGAGAGGAAGAGCAGAAGGGAGGTTAAAGGGAAGGAGAAGCACGAACGAAGACGGAGAAAGAGAGAGAGAGAGGGAGTCGGAGACAAAGAGAAAGAGGGTAAATAGGAGATTCCAAGAGAGGAAAGGATTCATACGCGCGCGCGCCTGTGAGTAAAAGAGAGAGAGAGAGGGGGAGGGAGGGAGTGAAAGACGGGCAGGGGATAGAAAAAGAAAGATTGATGGAAAGGAAAGACAGGATAAGAAGCGAGAAAAAGAGAGCGAAAGAAAGAAAAAGAGAGAAGGGTAGAAGGAGAGAGGAGTAGCTCATGGTTCACCTGTCGTCATGGCAACGCCGCTTCGCCGCTCACTTGTTACTCCATCGGCATAGCTCGGCCCTCGGTCCTCTCGCAGCCTCCGCAGGAATACGAACACGAGTCACGATCCATCATAGGAGAGACCGAGATGCAGACGCCTCCAGTTTCTCGGTTACAATGATCCGCCGTCTCCACCGAGATCGAAAAATGTCAGGCTGACAAAGATGGGTGGGGAATCACCCTTCGACTCGCACTACGTTATCACAGAATATTCACTACCGGAATTCGATAACCGATCCTCGTCCTTTCGAAATTCGTCTTCATTCGTTATTTCGCACTGTATCACTCTATTCTCGGCATCATACGCTATACCTTTCTCACTATTTTCTTTTTCTTTTTCGTATTTTTCCTTTTCCCTCGTTATACGAACACGAGCGCGATACGGCCGAATAATATTATAGAAACGTATCACAGAAGAAGCACAGTAATGATTTTGTTGGAAGAAAATCGGAAAGGAGACACCCTCTCCGGTTACTCTTTATTTGCCCGTCCCCCTGGCGCGTACTTAAGCCGAAGTCACTCTTCTATTTTAAGCTCCACACTTGCCCCGTCGTCTGCGTCTCTTGGCTCTGCTCTCCTCGCTCTTTCTTTCTTACAGAAGCACGAGAGCAACACAGAGAAACTTATACACGCACTATCCTTTTCTCTTTGGTACGCGGTGGGACACAGAGTCGCGACTCCTCTCTCGTTATCCACTTACCAGCGCGTCAATCTGTTTGCTATGCAAATCCCGTCCGACCGGTGCTGACGTAGACGGCAACACCAACGCAGAAACGGGTCCGTCGACGATATCTCCTACTAACACACTTAACGGCGAGCAGTTAGTCATTGCCCGCGTAGCACACACGTAGAAAATATAATTGGCTACCACGACGGACCACGCAGCAATTCCACACGGGTTCTCCTTTAGCCCCACCACTCGTTGTTCGGCAACACTGATACCGAGACCACTACACGACTCTTGCCACCACCAATACTACTCTGACAGATACTGCTGTTGTTACTACTACGATTACTATCGCCAGCAGTAATATCACCAACACATCGACGACATCGTGTCGGTAAACGCACCGCAAACTCCACAAACGAATTCCCCTTGCGCTTACACGGCTCCACGATTCTTGCCTGACGTCATTGGCGCCTAATCGCGACGTTATTTCGTGTACCACTTCGCGTACTTCTCTCGGACGTGCACCTCGTGCTTTCCTTCCACCACGGATCCTCTCTCTGTCTCCTCTTTCTCCCTTCCTATTCACCTCTCTGCTTGCCGAGAATTTATTTACGGCCACGATTTCGACAGTCTCGGTTCAACAAGTATCCACCGCGGTGTTTTTCTCTTTTCGCGTAAACTCGCCGTCGCGCGAAAGCGATAGAGTTACAGAAATCAGTTTCCTCGCTCCGATGAATCCTCCCCGCTGGACAAGCAACAGGGACAAAGACGCTGCCCGAGCGGACAGCTGCGATACACTAGGCTGTTACGATTCCTCGCTCATTCATCCTCGATTGGGACGGGAAGGAACCGATTCGATCCACCGTAAGGTAGGATCTCGAAGCGCGTGTCGCGTATCGAGCGTTTGATCCGCGCCACTCACTCGGCACAGACTCAAACCGCTTTCCACCGTGTCTACTACGTTACTACTCATCACTCTTCCTGCAACATAATTCCTGTTCGACAACACTGCAGCACGCACTTTCCACGCTTCTGCTCGATCGCCACCACTACCACTACCACTACTACTATCACCACGGTCTTTTTCCACCGAAAGAGAAGATGCTCGTGTGTGTGGTCGCGTTGCGAAACGGATGCGCGCTCTCCTACCGGGTTTTCAACAAGTGATCGCAGCAGCAGTAACAGCAGAAGCGGCGGCAGCGACGACGGATCGGCAGCTCGTCGTTCCAGGGTCGTTCGTCGGCGTATAGGTGGCACAGCACGCGCATGCTACACCTCCTGACGGCGTTGTTATTGTTGCGTAACTGGCGGCCCGCTAAGCCGAGTGTGCCGCTGCCAGCAGCCGGGGAGAGAGAGGTCGCGAGAGCGAGGTAACAGCAGCCGTGGGTGAGCCAGTGGGCGAGTATCTCCGACGAGAGAGCAGTGAGCGTGCGAGCAGTGCGCCGTCTGGCGTGGCTGACGACAGTCTACTGCCTTCCGAGAACCACGAGGCGATTCCGTGTATCGAACGCGCACTGCCGAGCCACTGAAGGGATGGACTCGAACCATCGGAGTGGGGGATCCTGGTGGGACGAGAGGGGACGAATTCGACGTTCAGACGAGCGTAAAGCCCCGTCCACACGCATTCACTCATATACTCCGCTCCTCGGTTATAACGGGTTTTCTGCGATAGGTTAATACTCCACGCTCCAACTTTTCCGTAGATTCCTCAGAGTTACAGCTCTCTTCCATTGCATCGGTAGAAATGCCAAATTTATCCCTATTGAAAATCCAGCCGATTATTAATTCCGTAAACGCGCAGGTGATTAGGAAAGTGGCCCGAGTCAGATTTCCAAATATTTTTAGTTCGGAAAAATTTTTTAATTAAATTTCGCACGGTTGCAAACTTCGTTTAAGCGTAAGATAAATATTCCGGAGAGGTTATGTTTTACATTTTTGGTTGAATCGTGGAATCGATATTTTGTTCAAATTTCTACGAGTGGTTCTCTAATGTTGGTCCGCCATGAACGTATTTTCGACACGAAAAGGAGAGTATATTACCCGTAGCTACGGTATTAAACACTCGACTCCAGCTTTGTACAGTCCACGATTTGTTTTAGCTATAGATACCAAGCTCGCGTGTGTTTTTTTTTCGTTTACGTAAACTATGCTGTATGTAACACGTTTACACGAATACGTGCTTCGTAGTATCTCGACAAACCTGGTTCGTAGTGTGCAATAAAACGTGGAAAGAACGTGTGGACGGACTTTAACACGGGCCGGTATGAGAAAGCCTGTGGAGAGGCAGAGTTAGCGATACTCGGCTAAAATCCTCAGGGACGCACTCTACTACTCTCTCTCTGATCTATGCTTCATATTCGAAGACGATAATGAGGCTTTTAACCGTGGCCTTGCGCCGCTGCAGCATGTTAAATGGAAAATCGAGAAAATACCTCGATCCCCCACCATGGTTACTTTTTACGTCACGTGGGTCTTCCGACGAGACGTTTGATGGATTTTCTTTGGCGTCATTGGCTCAACTATGAATGAAATATACCCCACATTACCGACGCCGCTTTATTACCCTTTATTCCAGATTCCCAGGAGACGCGTTATTCTTCAATTACATTAGCTCTCGTTAATACTTATTAATAATTAACGTGGAAATTCTCAGCAATTTATAATCACCGCGATACATTTAATTAATTATGAAACGATAAAACGTTTCTGGCGGATTTCCAATGAATACGATTCTCCTCGTATCGGAATATACGAAATACGCGTATCGTTTGAAAATGGCGTCACTGTTTATATTTCAACGTTGCGCGAGGATCGGGAATGCGGAGGAAAAATTGGAAAAAACAGCAGAAATGGCGTCGGTGATATTCGACATTGTCGTAGCAGTGGCCAAGCACGTTCCGTTATAAACATTGATATGGGAGTAGGTAGGATAACAGATAAACAGGAATCCCTGGCGATAATCTGCCTTATCTATTCCGGATCGGTAAAAGCCAAGGGCAGACGCGGTCTTCTGAGGTGTCGCCTCGACTATGTTTCATCGTCCCTGCCCGAGACTTGTGCAGGGAGTCGCTGCTATCTGCCAGATACATACAACCTTCTTCTCACGCGTCTGCCAGTCCCGGAAGGACGGCCTTCAGGGAATTGACCTCTACGAAGCACCCGCTTCTCGGGGAGACGATCGGAA
>NW_016908908.1:578666-587951 GCF_001483705.2 Eufriesea mexicana
CGGAAGAAAATACTAATCATGGAAGTGAACAGGAAATGGAAAGGAAAGGTATGCTGCTTAATATTTGTAATATGCCATTTCCTACCGTTATTATTCTTCTATATTAAATACTTCAGCGGGAAATGTTATCATCGATGGGAGGAGATTATAGCGGATCGGGAATTAGATACAATTTTAAATAGCGAAATCGATGATGACTATTTTATGGTTGGCGATAACATCCGTATTTTATTGTTCGGAAATATAGTAAAATAGTTGAAAAATGATAGGGAGGTAATATTAGTATTTTATAGGGAGGGAAATCATTAGTATTTTATTGTTTAACAATATAGTGAAATGATATCTTTTATAGTTTATAAGAAAATATAAAATTGGAATTATTTTATTATTATTTTATAGTTGGTAATATTATTGGTATTTTATTGTTTTGTAATATAGTAAAATAGTTGAAGTGCAGAATTTAAATAATAATGAAATTATAATGATATTGTTAGTATTTTATAGGGAGGGAAATCATTGGTATTTTATTGTTTAACAATATAGTGAAAAGATATCTTCTATAGTGTATAAGAAAATATAGAATTGGAATTATTTTATTATTATTTTATAGTTAGTATTATTATTAATATTTTATTGTAGTATCATTGATGTTTGTAATATACTTAATTATTTAACGGTATAGTGAAATAATGTTTTACCACATACTCATATTTATTTATAAATTTATTAAGATATTTATTTATAATATTTTATACGTTATTATTATATTACAATACAATAGTATTTCTTACATCTTTATTTCTATATCACATCATCATAGCAATATATTAGCAATATAAACGTATTTTTATAAATATATTTATTTATAAATAATTATAAATATAGTTGTATATTAGAGTAAATAGTTTCCACGTTTTAAATGTTTATTTTCAACCGTGTTTCATATGATACTTTAATGAAAAATTTCCTGCTACTGGTATTTGAATATTTTTTACTTGCATTTCAAAGACTAATGTCCTAAATGCCATTTTATGCGATAAGAAATACTGGCACGTTTTATGCAAAGTGTCGGTCACGTTTTTGCTCGGGAAATAAAATGTTATTAATGTTTCTGACAAATAAAGTGTTTAAATGAAACTAGTCTTCAAGAATATTCGTTTCGACCCGTTTTCACGTCAGCAAAGATACAATCGTTTCTGATTATAGTACAGTATCCTAGTAATAACTTAGTAATTACCAAAGAGGAAGCAAAGCCTGTATTAATCAATTTCCCTTCATTTGAACGAGTTAACGGTGTTAGTTTTGTATAAAAATCGTGCACTCGGATGAAATTATACGCGTAATGCTAACGAGCAGGCATCGATTCGAAAATTGAAAAATTCATGAAGGTAACGTTAATGATGTTTAATATCGTAACTGTTATTTCGGGTAAATGAAACATCGATGTTACGCGAAAACGGATGCATTAAAAGACATTAATTCGAATTTCGCAGAATTGATTCCTACGGTTTTCCAAACGGTCTTTTTCCACTTATTTCCACGAACATGACTCAGTATATTTCTGGAAATGCACACCTCGTGAGACGATGCATACGTGATTACTTACGAGTGTAACCCTTGACAATTGCATCAGAAGAATATTCGATTCTCAAACTACAGATTTTTCTGCATCTTGTTTCATCGCAGGTTATTTCTTTCGATTATCATCAATTTTTCTATTCTTCAGATTTCAGTTGAAAGTATAGTTATTTTATAATTACCCTATTATTACTATTTTATAATTAGTACCATATCTTAATATGATTTACGAAATCTTTGTTCGTTGAAGTAATTTGTTGTTTATGAAATTTGTATTTTCACGATTTCACCATTCGTTTATAATATTGTTAATTTTTTAATAAAATTTCGTAATTTTGTAATTTCAGAATTTGTCCATAGAAGTATGATATATGAAAAATCTCTGTTCGTTAAAGTAATTTGTCCTTGTTTATGAAATTGATACTTTCGTGATTTTACAATTCGTTTATAAAATTGTTGATTTTTTAATAAAATTTCGTAATTTTGTAATTTTAGAATATGTCTATAGAAATATCAAATATGAAATCTCTGTTCGTTGAAGTCATTTGTTTTCGTGATTTTAAGATTCGTTTATAAAATCGTTAATTTTGTGATAAAATTTCATAATTTTTAAATTTGTCTACGGAATTGTGAATTTCGTAATTTGTTTGTAAAATTAGTTTTGTATTTCGTATACTTGTGAGAAAATTTTCAACTATTTCGTGTTTCTCGTTTTAATTTTCCATTTTGTTTGGAAATACAATAACTGGCAGAAAATCAACAGCAGATTCCATCCATTTTCGGTGTTAACTATTTTGTAATCTCCTTTCACTTCTGTTTACGATGTTACATAAAAAGGTACCAAGTGCTATTACAACTGCATTAACTGTTCGTTCTGCAAAAACATCATGAACGATTTTGCTATCTTTCAAACGTTTCGTAATAATCAATTTATCATTGATTTTAACAATTTCGTTTTTTAATTCTCTTCTCTCGATTAAAATTTGTTACAGCGAAACTTATCTGTCTCCCGATACTACGACATTATGTAATACATGACAAAATGATACACTATATAACCCATAGCATACCCTATGATTTTCAGTGTTTCTTCTAGCAAATGCAATATATGCAAATTTTATGTGCGTATGAAATATCTTTTCGTTAATAATATAGCAGAAGTTTAACCGTAGTTTACATATTCTCCTATAAATTTGGTCTGTATAATTATTAACAGGATGTTTCAGAGTGACTAGCTTTATTCCCCTGTACAAAATTCGAATTTGCCTGCGAAAATTGTTAATTGTATTTGAGATTTAAAAATTAAAATTGATAAAAATTGATAAAAAGCACCGATTTTTGTTACATTTTCGAAAATGTTCTAAAGATAGTAATTATTTTAGAATATTTCTGTCAATGACTTTATAGATATTATTAACCTTGTTTAATAAAATTAAACTTGGTTTACAATTATACGACTTTTTGCTGAGATATTTGATGTTTTGTAATTACTTGAAGAACACTGAAAATTATAGGATGCACTATCACTTATGATGCACACATACGACGTTCAAAACTTTTCCATTATATTTCTCATAAAAATATTGATAATCGCAGGGTGTTCTATGGTCTTACCGCATACTTTATTCCCATATCTCAAAAATTTCCTATATTTCTTACAAAAATCCTGAAAATTGCAATTCATCTCTCAAAAATTTCCCATCATGTTTCCCATAAGACCCTGAGAATTGCAGGGTGTTATATCATCTTATCGCGTACTATATTCCCATTTTTCAAAAATTTCCTATTTTTCTCATAAAAACCCTGAGAATTGCAATTCATTTTTCAATAATTTCACATCACGTTTCCCATAAAACACTGAGAATCGCAGAGTGTTCTATCATCTTATCGCGTACTGTATTTCAATTTCTCAAAAATTTCCCATCACATTTCCCATAAAACCCTGAGACTCACAGAGCATTCTATCACCATTTGTACACATAAATAAACAATTAATCAAAAGCTATCGATCATCTACAACCGCTGATGTACATCGAAGTAGTTGGAAAATCGAGTTTCAGTAGCTGAACAGTCACTTTGAGCGACTACATGCCCCATGATACCATTCCATGGAAGACTGAGCGAAACGCAGGGATCCTGGATCAATGATTAAATTTAATCGAGGAATTAATTAATAAAATGAAGTAACTTGTTGCGTTTGAAATCGTTCCCTGCAGTTGATTGGCCCCGGAATAACCACAGAGGGTAACGTTACGTATCAGATAGGATCGATAAACGTGCGTAACTGCGAGTTTGTCTATGGTCTACGTGGCACAATCGTTAATTATACCTTCGTTTGATTGTCCTTGGATGATAAGCCCCAATAATGATAGCGTATTAACTGCTAATTGCACCATGGCTCAGTGGTTCCTTGTAATATTTCACAAAAAAATCTTAATCTCCTTTGGGGATATACACGCGAACGTAAATCAGCCACCAAAACATCTAACGTGGTAATTAACACGAAGACTATTCGATATATTGTACGAATTATAACGTGTACGAATTGCGGATTAATTATTCGCTTATAATAGGTGTATCGCGATTGCTATTGGGATACGTGCTTCTTTTGCCATAATTCCACCAGCCTGCCAATTACTTCACTGCCGATGTGCAAATTACGTTCTCTGTTTCAGCGTTCATTTTCATCACTAATAGGCCTTTTTAGCGTTACATGTCAATTATGTACACTCCTTTATTCCAACTTTTCGCAGCTCTTTTTTTACCATGCCTAACTTCACACGTGCATCCTGCGATAAGTATTACACGTGTTACATGATATTAAATTTCCAAGGCTACTATAATGATTCTTCGCTCCTATTGATTTTTGTTAACTTTAATTACGTGTTTTACGCGAAGAGTATTATAATCTAGAATGTTACATGGTGTGATTGAATAGGTAACTATAATTACGTTGTAACGTATTACATTAGATTAGTCGATAAGGTGGACAAAAGTTATAGATCAAAATTCGATGAAATTTTTTTATTTTAAACACAATTATTAATATTTGTAATAAAAATGACGATATTACTTAACCTAATTACTGGTTAACCTAATACACATATTTTTACATATAGTTATTATATATGAAGACTTAGGAGGAAAATAAGGAATGTCACAAGCTTTATGAGCGAAATTAATTTTTAATGCTTCGGTGTTTATTAATAAAGGAACAAATTTGACTGCATCATATCTGTTAGTTATATTCGTTCTTATTTTCTATAAATTGATTTTTCATACTAAGTGCAAGTTGAAATTTTTAATAATTTAATAAAAATTAAGCAGAAAAAGGTCATAGTACCTATATAAGATGAGCACTAATAATAATGAATATATAATGTACACAAATTTTAAAATAAAAAGCTATATGTATATAAGTGTATATAAAAATATTAAAGACGTGATTCTCTTCAAATTAAACATTTATTAAAATTTTTATTTTATATTTATTTATTTATTTATAATTTAAATTTTTATTTATAATAACAGGAAAAAGTAATAGTACATATATAACAGTAAACCTGACAATACGAATATATAATAATTTAATGAAACATTAAAGTAATATAATAATACATTTTTATCATACCTATAAAAAGATTAATTCAATTCAACTATAAATATTCAACCACCAACAATACGATATCCGGTCTTTCTTATCGAATATCGTGTTACAAAAATATATTGTCACAATACAGTTTTATTCGATCAACAAATGATAAATAATTACATAGATCATCCTTGCAATCGATATTTCGAATAATTTTTCGTTCAGAAATTCGTAACATATATCTCCAAGTATAACTGCAATGGATTTAAAATTCCAATTAACCTCGTATACAGCCAATGCAAAAGTAAAAAAGCATGTCTGCTTTTACGGAGAACGGTTGGGGGTAGTTTGGTGTTGCTTGACAATTTCCGGTCCCGACGTCGGTGTGTACGGCCCTGCAGAACAGCAATAAGCAGCGTGCATTAGTAGTAGTACAATACGAAGAGAGGCGCGTATGTTGCAGGCTGGCTGTACGCTGTACAGTGTGTGCGTGCGTACGCGGAGAATCCGCATGTAAGTGACTGCCATATGACGCGGAGATCGTGCACGTTTCGTGTAGCGATGGAATCAATTTGCCATCGGGATTTCTCCACGTTCGAATCCTCTCGAATTAACATTTCAACTTCGACTTACACGCTGCATTTCCCTACTTCATTTGCTTCATTAACTCTCTTCCGTGCGAAGAAACTTTAAAAAAAATCCAAATAAAATAAACTTACGAAATCTTATTATATCATATTACTATACTACCACTGCATTCGTGTATTAATATATTATATTTATTTATCAGAGTGTTGCAATTGTATATGTACTACGATATTATTTTCCATTGAACGTTTTCACAGTTTCTCGCAATTTCTTTTAACACGATACAAAAATACGTTTATCGATCTGTGCACTGCGCACGAAACGAGTAAATCGTAACGATATTTCTCGATACAACAGGCAGCGAGGTTATAATACATATCTTTAAATTCGTAAGATCCGTACTAGTCCCAAAGTCTGCCATCGACGAAGAAAGAAGGCGTAAAGAAGACGTTAATAATATAACAAAACAGCAGGCGAAACCGTTAAAAGGAAGTGTCATTTTTCCAAGGCTCACGGCAGCAGTTGCGACGACAACGGATCAGTTCCATCGCTACGCTAGTGGAGTACTCCTTACGGATCTCAGGACGTTCGGACAGCGAGTGGAAACGACGCGGCGCTGTGGTGGGGGGAAAGAGGGGGAAAAGGCAGGGAGGAGTAGAACGGCAGGGCATTTCGTGGAATGTCCTGGCGTCTCGGACGAACAACAGTCGGACTCCTCCGGAACTCCGATCGAGCACAGGCCCGCGTCTTCTGGCCTGACTGGTTGGCCGGTCGGCTGGGCTGGTTGGTTACTCGCTTATACACAGGCCTGCCCGACTTGTACGTTCCACGGTTCAGTTTACGTCGGCTCGACAATCAACGGTCGAGGCCTTCCTTCGTCTCTTCTCCGCTTCCTCAGCGTACTATCGTAGCCGGCTTTTCTCTTCCCCTCTCTCATTCCCTATCCTTCTTTGTCCTTTCTTTCTTCTCCTCGCTACCCTCCGTCATCTTCTGATTCGTTTTTTTATGCCCCTTTTCTTTTCCTTCCTATCTCTTTACTTCTTTCGTCGTTTTTCTCTCGCGTTTATCATCTCCCCTTTCCTTTCTCGTTTTCCCTCCCCTTCCAGCTTTTGTCCCGCCGTTTTCTTTCTCTCTCCCCTATGGCTCTTTGTCTAGCTCTCTCCGGACTTCTCTTTTTTCCTCGTGTTCCCTCGTTTCTCGCGAATTTTCTTTTTCTTTATTTTTCTTCTTTCTTTTTTTTCGCTATTTTTACTTTTCCAGCAGTTTCCCGCGTTCTATCTATTTTCGTGCCCCGGACTCTCGTCTCGTTGCTTCTCCCGGCTTCTTCGTACCCCCACTCTATTCGCTCAGCTTCTACTTCGTTCTCTGTTTTTTTTTTATTATTTTTTTTTTTATTATTTCCCGTTTGTCGATATAATAAGCTGTATGATGCCTTGTATATTATTATAGAGATATTATAATAATTTATGATCTTTGAATGGCGTAAGGTATTTTTTAAGAATTTCGTTTTTCGATTAGGCTTTTGATTACTTATATTTTTATTTTATTTTAATTTTTATTCTTTATCGTCATGTTAATTTTTTGACTTATGTCATTTTTATTATGCTAGCTCTGATTTCTTTTTCATTTTTATTTTTATTAATTTTGCGTTAGGTGTTTATCGGTTTATTATTCACCTTTGCATACTTTTTATTTCGTTTCGCTTTAATCTGTGATTTTTATTAATCTTCTATTTGTACAATTCTTTGTTTCTTATAGCATTCGTTTTTGGAATGATAGTTAACAGGTTTAATACAAATATTTTTCAATTTTTCTTAATTTCTTAATTTCGAATTTTCTTAATTCGGTATATGAAATAATTATTTTAAAAAAATGTCTAAGTCGCATCTTATACGAGGTTATTTTTGAGTGATAAAAGGTTCCACATTTGTCTATGTATATAAATGGAATCGTTCATGCAGAACCTTTCACATAAGAGTGTATGTATTCAATTAACACTTTGAATACGCTTTCAGTTTTCGATTTCTATGAATTGCGAAGGCTATGTCGTGTAAAGGCCACGTGGTCAGTATCATTCAGAATGCACGTGTTTACCATTAACACTTCTGTTATACTGGCGAATTCCTAAAAGATTGAGCGAATAAAGTGTGCAAAAATAGGCAAAAAGGATATTCTCATTTTCATATATCTTAGCAAGTTGTTTAGTAATTTATTTTTCAAATAAAATAAGGAATTTATTTTTCAAATGCATTAAGCATTAAATATTTTTGTTTAATTAAAATGAAATTATATTCGACTATGGTATTTCTTTTTCATTATCCTATCTTC
The DNA here is from genome assembly GCF_001483705.2 of Eufriesea mexicana. Taxonomy (NCBI): domain Eukaryota; kingdom Metazoa; phylum Arthropoda; class Insecta; order Hymenoptera; family Apidae; genus Eufriesea; species Eufriesea mexicana. The sequence goes on from NW_016908908.1 coordinate 586,753, forward strand.
ATTATTCTATCATGGTCCTTTCATTATCCTAGGAGCAGGTTTATGTAATTTTAAATTATTATTCCAATTTTTAAGAAAATATAAAAAAATCTCATTTAATATACTATTTAAAAATTATTTCAGACAGAAACGTCTTAAAATAAATATTTAAGGAATTCAATGTAATTTGTTGTATTAGACCAATTTTCAATATAAATCATGCATCTTAGTTCAATATATAAAAATGATAGCAATAGTCAGGAGATAGTAAATTCCATAATTACTATGGATTATAGTAACTATTTTCTATGTCTATTTTATATAACATTATAATAATAAAGAATACTATGCAAGAGAGTCTATATACATGTAATTATATTCAGTCAATATAATATTTAAAATTTAAAAAACACCATAAATGTTATTCACGAAATTTATTGAGTGAACAAAATTTGTATCAAATTTTGATTCCAATATTTCTGAAATATTTATAACATCTTATTACAGCAATCTATGTTCTACACAAGTTTATACCATTTAAATATATTTAAAAATTTATAAGATCGTCGAGCAAAGTACTATTTTGTTGATAACAAGACTCATTAGCAACAAGTTTATTAACAAACTTATATTAAGTACATTTAAACCCACTGTAGGCATCTGTTTCGTTTATGGTTTAAAAGCTCTTGCATTTCTCCGAAATATATGCTTATTCCTTTTAGAGAAAATTACTTGCATAATGAAACTAGAAATTTCATCTAGTTTCTCAGAATTTTACCAGTTGTGTTGAGAGTCTACGACGGGAAAAGATTTGGCTTAATCATAAATGTTCGAGTTTGTGTGCAGGGGGTTAACTCAAAATACCATGACATGTTCTGCACGTGTAAATACGTAACCTGTCACACTAAAATTTGTCAAGTCTCCAAACACCTTAAAAATAAAACAAGACGACGAAGAACATAATACCTTCCTCGAAGTCTCGAATAATTCGTCTCGACCATATTGTTAGCTCTTTGGTGCCATTTTTCCTTTTCTATTCTCCCCTGTCCAAGAGCTTCTTCCGCTTAACAATAGAGTTATCGACCTGAAATCCGTGTTCAAATACTTTAAATATAATTTTATTATTAGTAATTGTAATTAAAGTCGAATGGTGAAAATAATTCTACATATATATATTTTATTATTAATTATTATTATTGAAAATTCTATTGTTAACTATA
>NW_016908908.1:588146-598373 GCF_001483705.2 Eufriesea mexicana
CAGTTATAAAATAATAATAAAATAATTAATAATAAAATAAAATAAAATATATATAGTTAAAAAATATATATAGTTATAGATATCTTCTTGTAATTATAACAGTGTAAGTATGATAAGTATAACAAGGTTTAGAAGCAATACCATACAAAAAATAGGATTAAATTTAAAAAATTAACAAAAGTATAGTGTATAAAGTATAAAGTAATTAAAACATTTCAATTTCTAGTGTACTTGACTGTCATTACTAGAACAAAACCGTATTGTATTAAGATTTCTCAAATTTTTGAACCATATTTAAACCTACATTGTAGTAAATTTATGTCGTAGAAGTACAATATCGTACGTTTCAATTTGAATAAAAGTCAAAATTAATTTGATCAAAAGTAACTGCACTTTTTGGATAAATTTACCATAAAAAGCCGAATTTTTGAACTTAAAAGTTCCCACTAGTCTGTTACCATTATTAGGATAGAACCATGTTACACGAAGATTGCCCTAATTCTCGAACTATATTATAGGAGAATCCATGTTATACAAAGGAATACAATATTGTACAAAGGATACTCTTTCTCATTCATATCAGTCACACATGTTCACTAAATGTATTGACAAAAAGCCAACTTTGAAAATAGTAATTTCGCCTAATTTTGTCATTAAAAGTAGTTGAACAATCAAACTGAATTTTTATTTCAGCATTTTGGCCTCGAAATATATAGACCATGGTCTTTACACTTATAATTATATCTTGTGTTATTTTCATCTATTTCAACTCACTTAATCCATCAAAATTGCAATAGTCAAAGAGTAAACAGAAAAACACCCTAACGATATATTACAAAATATTATAAAATAAACTGATTAAAAGTGACTTTAGGTTTTCAATAAATGTGGTAAAAAGCTGTGTGAATTGCCATTTTGTCTAATTTAATAATTTAAATTAATGATACTTCATAGGTAATTGATAGTAACTTAATACCACGCCTGAGCTAAAAAATTCCAAATGCTTTGCTATTATTATTAGAACAAAACTATGCCAATTTAATAGTTGCAGTTACTGATAATTTGTTGATAATTGATGACAATTTAATAGCACCCTTGAATTAAAAAATTCCCATTACTTTGTTATTATTGTTACAACAAAACCGTATGAATTTAATAATTGAAATTAATATAATAATAATTTGTCGGCAATTGTTATTAATTTATATCATCTTTAAATTAAAAATTTCCTATTACTTTGTTATTATTATTAGAACAAAACAGTGTCAATTTAATAGCTGAAATTAATGATAATTTGTCGATAATTGTTATTAATTTATACATCCCTTAAATTAAAAAATTCCCATTTCTTTTTTATTATTATTATTATTATTATTATTATTATTATTAGAACAAAACCGTGCCCCATAAAAAGGCTGCCTAAAACTAGTCACCTTGACAATTTCAGTATCCCCAGTATGAAAGCAAGTAGAGATCCCAAGTACAATTTCGATTGACATCGAATTCCTCGAGCTACATTCGCAGAATCGTGTGCGAACGCGAAATTTTCGATTTAAAATCGCGTTATCGTTCCTGACATCGCGCCCCGAATACGTAGCACCCTCTTTGCGGAGCTCTTTGTGGAACACCCCCGGAGAGCGGGGTTGAAAAATTCTGACCTACTGTGGGTGACCTAACGAGTATAGAGAGTTGCCCGGAATCAAACGGAATGAAGACATTTGCGGCATTCCATTCCCGTGGAATGTTCTTATTAAGAGTTCGAGCCCCGCCAACCTCGTCGGCATCGCCACTCTCTACGCGCGTTTCTCGCCATCCACCATAAGTTTCCCTCGCTTCCTCCGCTTACGTAAGTATCTACGAAACTTGTCGATTACCTGTGCCACCGTTTACCTGTTACATCGGCTAAACGAACTGCCGCGACCAACCACCTATGCTCGGAAGAAGTAGGAGGAGGACCTTGAAGCGTGGAAACCGCAGGTGGAACGAATCCTTGCGTACACCTTCCTTTACACCTGCCGCTCGTCCCTCTTCGGGGAATTCCTCGCTGGCTCGAAAGCTCGGACGTGGTTATGCTTCGTTTCGACCAAATCTGACGGATTTTTGCCGATACGAAAGTAATGGGTTGAAAGATAGTATCATTTACTATGATACGTGTATTTAATAATAGCGAGGAAAATTGAGAGAAAATAATGATTTGCAAATTTTTGTAAATTTTGAAATATTTTCTATGTTTCTTGTAGCTTTGAACCACGTATGAGAGTCACTTTGGTGACACAAAGGTAATCAATTGAAACAGTGTATCAAAGATGACGACGTGTTCAGTTAATGTATATTTTTAATTAATATTAAGTATTTCGATTAATATTGTAGGATACCAAAAGAAATCGCGAATCGGCTATTGCCAAGAAAAACAAATTGTAAACCGATCGATATCTTCTAGAAGCAAATCGAAAAGTTATTCTATATAACAAAATTAAGTTGCGCGGCTCCCCTATGGGGAGGTGAAGCGTAGGTTAAGGAAAGCATAAAGCGTGGTCCTTGAGAACCAAAACAGAGTCCTTAGAAATCGGTTGTGACCAGCACAAGCGTGAGTAGCTTGGTGTTGGAAAGAGAGTTTTAAAAGAGTGCGTCTTTGTGTGTTTTCGTTATCTTGGTGTTCTTTCCTTGAGTTAAATCAGTTTACGAGTTTTGAGTTTGTGTTATTGTGTTCTTGTTCTTCCGCGAATTTTCGGTGTCTCAAGACCAGTTTCGCCATCCTACAATATTTTTGCTATTAATATTTTCATTTTCTTTCGTTCGAACAGGATCAGTTGATATACGCAGTTTCCGGCAGAAACGCTGATTGCCCATCGCTCGTTATGTAATAGTCATTCGCTGCTGTACAACTTCGTTATCAAACACTTCGAAGTCATACAATAGAATTTATTGTTATCTTGCAAGAGATTCGATCTTGAATTGTACTGGCGAATCGAGATTCTTCAATTTTCTTTTATCAAGCGCTACAATAAAGTTTAAACTTCTATTGTTGTACCTGTTACACGTTTTTATACGTATTTTGTACCTGTGCAGGTGTGAATTTGAAACCGTAATTATTTTGCCTGATTGTTAATGTTGAAATTTTTTGATGAAAGGAAGTGTATTGTATTTATAATTCGCGGTTATTCGATATTAATATTATTTGAATAATTTTTATCGCAATATTTTATAACATGTCATTATCATTATTATATATTACTGTCATTGTTATATTATTATTATAATATTATAAAATATTATTACATAAAATTAAAATACATATTTTATAACAATGTAGCTAATAGTATCTTACTTTCCTAGCACTCAAACGAAGCTTTTTAATTATTTTAATAGCAATTTAATTGTAATTCTCAATAACAAATTTAAAACGTTTCTGTTACAAAACAAGTTACTTGATATAATTTAATTTCAATAAATTTGAATAACATTGACATGCTTCTTAGAATTTATTTTTTTTCAGATTGATTAACAAATTTTTTCTGTAAGGAAACATTCTCGCTTTATTTACGACTGTTATTGATTACAAAAAATATGTTATAACGACTGTTGCTGTACGATCAGTGCTTTATTAATATTTTTACATAAGGTATATCGATGGTAAATCAATTTATGACGTAGTAAAATCAACATAAAATTATAGTATTTAAAAAAAATGTGTATTAATAACGATTCTATTTAGAGTACCTAATACTATACACGATATAATAATTTATATCTAACATCACATAATTTATAAATATGATATAATAATTTATATTGAATATAATATAATTTTTATATATAATATAATTCATATCTAACATAACATAATTTTTTACTACGATATAATGATTTATATTTAACGTACTATAATTTTTAGATATAATAGAATAACTTTACTTAATGTAATATAATTTATAGATATAAAGTAATTCATACTTAAGAACATAATTTTACATAATATAATACAATTTTTGAATATAATATAATTCATATCTAACTTCATATAATTTTTAAATATAATATAATTTATATCTAACATAATATAATTTATATTTAATGTACTATCATTTTTAAATGTAATAGAATAATTTTACTTAATATAGTATAATTATACTATTAATTAATATAATATAAATATAACTTTTATATACAATATAATTCATGCTTTAAAAGATAATTTTACATAATGTAATACAATTTTTGAATATAATATAATTCATATACAACATAATATAATGTTTAAATATAATATAATTTATATCTAACATAATATAATTGTTAAATACGATACAATAATTTATATTTAATGTGCTATAATTTTTAAATGTAATAGAATAATTGTACTTAATGTAATACAATTTTTGAATATAATATAATTCATATACAAAATGATATAATTTTTAAATATAATATAACTCATATCTAATATAATATAATTTTTAAATACGATATAATAATTTATATTTAATGTGCTATAATTTTTAAATATAATAGAATAATTGTACTTAATGCAATATAACTTTTGAACATAATATAATTCTAAAATACAATTAAATGCAATATAATATAATAAATTACAGTATCTGATAATGATATTAACAAAACAAATTGGACATTTTAAAAGGAAACGTAGTAATAGTAAAAGTACATATCTCGCTTTTACAAATCTAAGATAGCTTCCTTACGTAACCATAGTACAACGCGTCTACTATATTGCTCGAGTGTAATACGGCGCGAAAAAAGGAAAGCTCCGTAAAAACAGCGCGGAGTTCGAAGTATACGCATTTTTATTTGCCGTCCGCGTTCCCGGTGTCTCGACGGTTTTCGATTATGCGGCCAGTGAATCACGTCTCCTGCATTTTTTTTCTCTTTTTTTTCCTTTCCAATTCGAGTGCCTACGTACCGAATATTTTGCTCGTTCATGTGTTCGATGAGTCACTGGACAACACAGATCCGCTTTGTACACCAACACACGCCCGATTCGCAAGAACCTTCGATACGATACGTCGCGACGTATTGCACACGAATCTCACGCCTCGAATATCTATCGAACAAATTCCATGAAAGTCAACTGCTCGACCACTTTTGCCGCGTGAAACGCGATTAACGTCGCGCGTTTCGAGTTCGACTCGACCTCGAGCAGCAACCTTCCTCTTCGTTATTTTTCGCAATAGCTACACCTACATCTACACCTCGAGATATCGACGATAGGACAGTGCAACCCTTTCACAGTCAATACACCCAAACCCAATGACTATGTACTAAACATTGATAAAGAATTATTATTACGTAATTCCGCGTTTATGCTGTCACACTGATAGAAAATGATTCCTCCTTCCCTTTTGCTATAATATTAGGTCTAATATTGGATCTGTTATTATTACAGGTCTTTTAATACTCAGTGAAGAGTATAATTTCCTTTTCTCAACGTGATGGTAATCCACTTTTGTGAAAGAATTCACTTTTGGAGGGGAAAAATTCGTGTAGTGCTTTACATTGACACCTGCTTCGTATTCGAATCTTTTTTCCATCAAAATATTTTCCAGAAAGGGGAAAAGATGGTGACCGAATGGTGCTAGGTCTAAGAAGTACAGGGATTATTATTCGCAATAGCTACACTTAGACCTATACTTCGAGATATCGTCAATAGGACAGTGCAACCCTTTCATAGTCAACACATCCAAACCCAATGACCATATACTAAACACTGATAAAGTATTATTATTACGTAATTCCGCGTTCACGATGTCATACTGCTGAAAGGTGATTGGTAATCCATGGACGCCATTTCTGTAAAAGGATTCATTTTTGGAGGTGAAAAATTCGCGTAGTGCTTTACATTGACACTTACTTCGTATTCGAATCTTTCTCATGAAACAATTTTTCAGGAATGGAAAAAGATGGTGACCAAATGGTGCTAGGTCTGAGGAATATAATAATTATTTTTTACAATAGCTACACTTAGACCTATACTTCGAGATATCGTCAATAGGACAGTGCAGCCCTTTCATAGTCAATACATATAAACCCAATAATTTATTAAACACTGACAAAGAATTATCATTACGTAATGCCGCTGTCATACTGGTGAAAGATGATTCTTCCTTCATGTTGGCTATAATATTAGGTCTAATATTACATCTCTTATTATTGTAAGTCTTGTAATACTTACTGAACAGTATAATTTCCTTTTCCCAACGCGATGGTAATCTGTGGACTCCATTTTGGAGGTGAAAAATCCGTGTAGTGCTCTATATTGACACCTGCTTCGTATTCGAATCTTTCTTCCATAACAAAATTTTCCAGAGAAAATCTAAGGAAAGAGATGGTAATAGAATGGAGCTTGGTCTGGGGTGTATAGTGAATATCATTGTTGTAGCAAAACTAAATACTAAAATAAATTCTACATTCTAGGGATATGGAGGCAATCCCTTCTCCTGCGTTTTGTCTTTTTCGTCAACGCGTGTCTTTTGTCACCCGTTTTCTGGAGTCATCTTGTGACCTGCGTGGCCCTAAACAGATAGCCCAGTTCTAATCGTTCACCTGTTTAATAAAGATCTATAGTTTTTCCACTGTTTCCACTGGCTACTATTTCTTTGTATTATCACTGCTTAACAATTATTTACAATAGCTACACCTAGACCTATACTTTGAGATATCGTTAATAGGACAGTGCAACCCTTTCACAGTCAACACACCCAAACCCAATGACCATGTACTAAACACTGATAAAGAATTATTATTGCATAATGCCGCGTTCACACTGTCATACTGGTGCAAGATGATTCTTCCTTCATTTTGCCTAGAATATTAGATCTAATATTAGATCTCTTATTATTTTAGGTCGTTTAATACTTAATACTGAACAGTATAATTTTCTTTTTCCAACGCGGTGGTAATCCCTGGACGCCATTTTTGTAAAAGGATTCACTTTTGGAGGTGAAAAATTCGCGTAGTGCTTTGCATTGACACCTGCTTCGCATTCGAATCTTTCTCCTATAAAAAAATTTTCCAGGGAAAATCCAGGAAAAGAGATGGTAATAGAATGGTGCTAGGTCTGGGGAGTATGTTGGATGCGACAGAATTTCACAGTCCAGCTCTGCGATTTTCCGACGGTTCGCCAAAGCAGCATATAGCCTGGTGTTGTCACGATGCAGTATGATTTGCTTCCTATTGACCAGCGCCGGCTGCTTTTCTTGAGTGCTTTCTTCGAATCGTGCATTTGTCGACAATACATCGTCGAGTTGAGCTTTTCCTTGAGTTCGAGAGGCTCGTAGGACATTGGTCCTTTGACGTCAAACGATACACACAGTATTCTCTTGTCAAGGCTCAAGCTAGGTTTCTAGATAAAGCGATCAACTTGCTCTCACGTGTAATCCATTTTCCAACACCGGTTATCCCATCTAAGAACTTCTTAGCTTCGTCCCTGTTCGAAACGAGCAGAGGTGTGCAAATGACGACTGGATCATGCACACTTTTTTCACCTCATGAGCCACCTATCTGGAATACTCGAACACCAAATCGTGTTTCCGAATATGGCCCGAAATGGTTTGTCGAATTGAGCTGTTCTGCGATCTCCGATGTTGTCGATGAAAGGATCCTGCTGCACGAACATGTACGTTCGTGTTGAAACCTCGGATGACATTACTGGCCAGAACTTTCCGGTAGACCTAATATATGAGTTGTTTTGTCATATTGGTCAGCTCCAGAAGACGAAGTGTAGAAGTTTATTTGAATTTATGGGATGTCGAAGATCAATCGGGGCTTCTGGTAGACGTATTTTAGGAAATTTGACAAATGGAGTTAGTCATTTTGGAATACACATCTAAACGGATCGCATACAGATCTTGAGGGTAAAGGTATGCCTAGTGAAAGAGAAGAAGTAGAGGAAGTCTTCTTCGAGTTAAAGATCGAAACACGAGGTTTGTTAAATGTAAACAGCATAAATATCGCATAAATGTAGGGTGCTATCCCTTAATGATGACCTAACCCGAGAGGATGAAGTTGGGACGTACCGTGGAGGAAAACCGCATGGTCCGTGCAATTTATTTATTGCTCATTTGCTAGGGACCCCAAACGGTTTGTCCCCTAGCTGGTCTGGTGATGGTGATGGCCAGGCTTTCTCCACGAAATCGTGTGCGTCTCCACAATATTGATAGGCTAGCGTTTTTAATTGAAATTTTTAATGAAAATAACGTTAACTTGACGGAATTTATGTAGGATGCTAGGGTTTGAGAGTGAGTGCAAGGGAGCACTTGGGCCTATCTGACTGATGGTGGTCAATAAACAGCAGCCTCGGGCTCGGATCGAATGTTGAAGCTGATATCTGGAGTGCATGTGGAAGGACGAGTGACCACGTGCAAGGATTGTATGGACAGAATGCTTATGAGTGATCGAGAAAGAAAGCCTGTGTGTGAAAGAAGATAGCATATTGTAGATTTATTAATTTGTTTAATAATTTTAGTAATTTCATTGTACGTTATACTGTAGTTGGTGGAGATAGCTTTGAATATCAATTTTAAAACAGTACTAATGCTACAATCTCACGTCAAAATTACAGTATCTTCTAAACCAACGATCTTTCACGATCTGAACTAAACTAAAAATCTTTAGCATTCTTCTATGAAGAATGGCGAGTTCCATCGATCGGTATTTTAACACTAGACTGCCGGAGCGAGTAAATTTGACTCATTTACGATTTCATTGCTATATATATAGAAAAATTAAAATAATTTTTTTAGAACTATGTTGGTTTTTCATAGAATTATAAAATGTATACAAATACTAATTCCTTCCCCTCTCCACTCCTTGGTTCCAAAAATCCACGTGTGCTATACCTATTTTGACGAATGTGAGTCAAATTGACTCGTTAAATATTTTTAAAGTTGGTCGTTTTACACACGTGTAATTTATTTCTCGTGCATACAAATTTTTTGTAAACATTCTGATGCGAGAGTTTTCATGTTCGAACTTGTCAATTTACTAGTTTATGGCTCCTTAGCCCACAGAGGTCCAAGGGTACCACGCGTGCGGACTTACGTTGAGACATGCCCCTTGTTAGCCGAATCCCAAGTACCGTCACCCAACCCTGTCGAACGAGGGTCGTATTGCCTGGCAAAAATCTGCGGAAAATGTATTTTAAAAACAGAATATATATGTAAAAATTGTTTCGAATAAAGTTTCTTTAAAATAAAATTTTATTCTTTTTAAGAAACTTCAATTTTGATGTTTGAGTCAAATTGACTCGTTTCGGGCAAAATAGGTATATACCCAATCTCCGGCAATCTAGTGTTAACATTAGATTTACGGAACTCATCAATTTGACGAAAGGGTTGCTCCAATTATACGATGGTAACAGATTTAGTTAACTTATATTAAGACTGTTAATATAATATATTATTGTTTTTAAATTAAACTAATCGTTAAAGACAAAGGCACGTGGTTTACTTTACCTGTCAACTTGACAGGTGTCCTTAGAAATAGGTATACAGATAGCGTCCGTAAACCTAGTGTTAAATAAGGGTGCAAGGGCTGTCTTGAGACAGTCCTTATGGAGTTTAGCGAGAGTTGACGTGTGAGTATCGGTGAGTTGCATAATCATAGATCAATTATAAGTCTAGTGTTTTAGTTTACACTTTACTCCTAGTCTCATTTAGCTTGTAATAAATATATATTTTATTTTTTATACTTGCCAATCAAACAGTATCCCTACATATATATATGCAATAGATTTGTTATGAATTTTGTCACGTAGTAGTCAATAGGTTTTCTCAGTTTCAAAATACACTGATATTGAAGAGTCGACATAGGAGTTGGTTGTTAGTGAATATTATATTTAAATGAATATATTGAATATTTATTGAACAATATTATAGCAGAGGCTAAAAATGATCGATGAAATATATCTAACTGTGTTTACTCTTTCTCACGATATTCGTATACATGTTTACTCTCAATCAATTTTGAATTGCAACTGACCTATCCATTTACTCTCTCATTTGTTCTCTTCTCTTTCATACATTACATAAATACGCACAGTCTACACCATACTTCATTATTTCATTATACATACATCATTTATTTGTACATAAATATATATATTAAAATTTATGTCACCATTACCATACTGTTTGAATCTTCTTCCTTTTTTCTAATATATATTATTATTATTAATATATTGTTTATATATTGTATTTGTATATATTATTA
>NW_016908908.1:598632-637046 GCF_001483705.2 Eufriesea mexicana
TTGTTTATATATAATATTTATTATATTCTTTAGGATTATTGGGAATGTCTCGACATTTTCCATAACAGAATTTTGATATCTGCAGTAGAGTCCTAAGTAGTTCATTTTTTCTCCGTTTAATTCTTTCGCTATGGCAGGTCTGGCAGCGGAGTCTCTCCCGTAAAACGAAACGCCGTGCCAAAGGTGGAAGCATTACACGCGCGCAGTCTTTAGCAATCGGAGCCAAGTCTTTTGCAAAAGACCGACCATCGCAATAAGGCTTGTAATTCTTTGCGAAAAAAACTAAGCGGAACGGTAGCACTTGTCTTAATTTTTGGCTCGATTTCTGTGGCCGGTGACTATAGTCACCCGTCGTGTATAGGTGGCGTCTCGTAGTTAGCGACTATAGTCACCCGTAGTAGCGAAAGGCTCACTGATGTTCAAAAATTAGTATAGGAGCTGGTTGAGTCCTTGCAATAGGTTTTCTAGGAGTTTCTATGAATGAATTTTAACACTTGTTCCTTTTGTTCTATTAAAGACCTACTGGTGGTCGTGAACGTGATATAGAGACAGGATGTACGTATCTTGGATGTACGTATGTCAACCAGGATAAGATCCATTAGCCTGTTGATCAGTTGGTTATATGGACAATTATTTAGAATGTACTTTACCTGACTTCACCTTTCACATTCTTGAAATCCATACTTTCAGGTTCTCGATCACACATTCTGACATGGTAGCCTAAATCAAACATTGAAAATCATTTATATTAAAATAAAGTAGAACAAATTTTAGCGAAATAAAGAAATGAATTGGTTAATTTGAGTTTACAGCTTAATGGTAATAAATTTGTTCAATTTATAATATTGTTGTATAATATATTCAAAACGCGAAATTTTGAATATTTTGAGAAGGGAGATGTCTGACTTAGGCTATTTTCTTAACCACCGCCATTCTTTTCAGCTTCTGTTAAGTAGTTAGCACTGACCTTATTTCTATGCCAATTTTATCCCATTTAGTCTTGACGTGCTCTGTTTATCCTCTTCGTCATAGTACGTAGTATGATTCTCTTCCTCATATCTCCAATCGATAATAAAAATTCGTGCGACCTATCTTTAGGACTATGTCAAGGAAATTGGACTCGTTACACTATGGTCAGTGAGACATGCATTCCTCCAGAGTTTTAACCCTTTGCACTCGACGATCTTTTGGTTAAAGAAGAGTAGAAATTCAAAAATTCTCTACTAAAAAATTGACGATACTTTTTTGACCAGTAAATATAGAATTGTATAATAACAGAATTGTAGAATTATTTCATTTCGATACCTCGCATACTGTCACATTACATTAAATTTGATATATTAATTAATATCGATCTTCCAAATTTTATGAAATGGTGACTCAAAGTCACCCCTCGAGTGCAAAGGGTCAACTTATAGGACGTATACAGTATGAGAAAACACTTATTCGAACTTTTATTATGACAGATGTACGCATAATGTGTATTAACAGTTGTCACCTAATTGTTTCAATTTTTCTTTGCGAAAAATAAACATTCGTGTCGATTTTTGAAGTACTTACTATCTAAAGATTAAAGTAGCTTGACTTCGTATTACGTCGTCTGAAGTTAAGATAATTTTGTTTTTTTTATTAGTTATACTTTTGCTCCCTTCTACAGTGTTTTATATAACGTCACTGTATAAGACATGTTTTGATATATTTTCTTTAACCCTTTGCGCTCGAGAGGCGCCCTTCAGTCGCCATTTGATAAAATTTCGAAGCTCGATATTCATTAATATGTCAAATTTTAGATAATATGACAGTGTGCGAGGTATCGAAATCAAATAATTCTACGTGTTAATTATCACACGACTTCTTATTCACTGTTCAGAAAAATACCGTCAGCTTTGTAACAGAAAATCTTCGAACTCTTATTCTTCTTTAGCCAAAAAATCGTCGAGTGCAAAGGGTTAATACGTTAAAAGAACGATGATTAATATACAAAAATTGTGCACAGGCCTAACTAGTACCTGAAATAGATACTAAGGAAAAGATCTAGAAGACTGTTACAGACCTGTATTCGATGAAGATAAATCAGTATTGGAAAGTTAAAATACTTTTTCTGGTTCAAAATGCTTTAAACCATCTTCGCAATGTAATTATTGTGCATTAGTAGCAAGTGTATTAAAGATATTCTTAATTATACGTGTATTCATTATTATTTAACCTTTTTCACGATTATGGTAGTGCTTGTACAGCTGAAAAATTTATGAAACCAAAATTCTACAAACGATAAGACACCCATAGTACGAAGGAAAGGAAATTTGACGATACGTACGATAGTTACAATACATTTATCGGAGATACGTGCCGCGGTGGCGCTAGTGAGTTAAACGCAAAATCGTTTTAAGGCTATTAAAACGCTTACTGGTGAAAGGGATAAATTTGGAAACTTGTCTACGAATAAAAGCAATGCCTTTTTCTACGTTATATATATACAACATATCTATTTTCCATAATCCTGGAAAACAAGTTAAATTATAATTGTAATATCGATGCAATTACAACATATTTCAATTAATAAAAATAATTATTAAAAGTTGTACCTTTAATAAGCTCTACAGATACGTGTAAACCAAGTTTACATTTTTTCATTCACCTTACAAATTTATACCACTTAATAATTACAATTACAAAGAGGAAGGACGAAAACATATATAAATAACCAATTCAAACAAAGAGAAGAAAAATCGAAGAAAAATCGCAGACTACTAATTAACCATGATTTCCCTTATTTGAAATTACCTCTAGCTTTCGAGTGAATCTTTTGAGCATTAATAAATGCAAATTGTCGTTATTTCCATATTTATTACTTCTTTTTCCTCGCGCCAGCCATTTTGCACTACGAAGAACGTAGTTAATCACGAAGAATTCTGAATGAACGTCGTCATGGATCGACGTGCGTGTATGAAGTCGTTTCGAAGGCTCCTCGCAGAGTCTAGTGAAACGGCAATGGCGGTGAACGATCACGGGCATTCGTCACTCGGATGCGTTATCGCGTTGCGAAACTCCAGCGAGACAGAAGCGGAGACAGAAATACTCTTCGGAGGAGTCGTTCGTGATATGTTTGCTCGCGTACTTCTCTCTCTTGGTCCCGATTAATTACCATTTCGATTAGCCGGTAGAGAAATCACGAGGACAGCCCGATACACGTGAAATTTTGCAAGTCAACAAAGAGCCCCGAGTTGATAATATAATTTCTCTGGAATGAGCTGTCTTATTCGAAAGAAGTGCAGTGATTCATAGATTTCTTCACGCGCTGTCGAGTTGCAAGTAATTACAAGAACTACCGCCTTATCTTCGTTTTATCCTGCTTCTTCTACTACTATGTTTACATACGGCAGTCGGTGCATTCCTGAATCCAAGATTGCAGATAGGCGATTCGTGGCAATCGGTAGCAATCAGCCAGCACGCGTTACACGGGACACCTGCGTTTGTATCAGAAATTGTTCATTGCTTTCTAATATTCGTATACCTTTTAATAAATAAAGGAATTTGTTCGCAGATGCAGGGGCAAGAGCGCGAAAATATTATTCCGAGTATTCATAAATTGATTGACGGCCGCTTTATTGAAATCGAATGTATTTCTATATTCCAATCTTTGGACACAGTTGCAAAAAAATAAAGCTGTACAATTTATAAACGAGCGAGTGTGTTGATTGCATTATCGATGGAAACACATAAATTAGTTGTCTTCAACATTCTTTCTTAAATTACGAAAATTATACAAGCGACTGTTTAGACAAAATAATTACTATTTAAAACGTTCATTGATATTGGTACTATTATTTCTAGGCCGAGGTTAATCCGAAGTACGAATATATAGCTTTTATCAGTAAATAAATGACTACGAATAAAAACAAATAACCGATTAATGTTTGATTAATATGATTATTAAAATCATTTTTCAATTTGACGTATAACTCAGAGACTTTATTTTAAATTTTATGTTAATTTAATTAAATATTAATTAATTTTTAATATTTTTATATATTCTATAACATTAAATATTATTAATTTTGTGTTAATTTTTATATATTTAATTTTATATTTTAGTAAGCGTTTTATTCGGTGCTTTCTTAAATTTAAAATAACTTTAGTATTAATGTATAAGTAAGTATATACATATAATACAGAATACTAGCTTTTCATATTGTTTTAATAGGATTACATTTATTCATTTTATTATTAATAATAATAATAATATGCATTATTTTATAGTGTTTTAATTGCACTTCAATGTTTAAAATGTTTAACCATATTTTCCAGTAAATATTTGCAATATAACGATTTAATATGTGTAACAAAGTGTTCTTTATCTCCTTAAATGTTCTTTAAGAAGAAAAACGAAATTAACATTTAAATTATGTCTATAGACATAGTTGAGAGTTACGTTACCGGAAATATTGTAGCCTTCGGATATGGTGACACTGATCGATATCTGGAATTATTATGATAATTCCACTGAACAGAAGGTTCTTGGAATCGTCTTGTCTTTCGATTCCAAAAATGTTATGAAAATAAAACGTTGTAAAATAAATGGAAACGCATTTATCGTGTTAAATTTTTCGAATTCCTGCCTTTCCTTATTAATAAAATTTCTGCGAACATGGCTTCCTATTCATACCTCACACTCGCTATGCTTTGCTTACATTACATTTATTATTTGAGAAATAAATTACATTCGAAATTTAACGTGTTGATATTTCACAATATGGTATTGTTTCGCCCATAAATACACGTTTTACCTCGTTCTGAAAATAATGGGTAAAAATTGGGGGCCATTTATAAAAATTTATAATTTGTATAGTTCTACATCTACTATATATCTGTATTCCTACAATATATTCTATGAATCATTCTACTATATATCTATATTTCTACATGTAGAAAAGTCAACAATCTACGTGCTTTCTATTTAATCCCTAATTTTTATTCTTTAATTCCGTAATTAATTTCAGTATAATTTTAAAACCAATTTAAGATTACTATCATAGACGTAATTAAAACATTATTTAAAAAACCCGTCAACAATTCGTTACTCGAATTCATTATCAGCGAGTAAAAATAATTATTCGAGCCAATTATAGAAGCACATATCGTAAAAATTGTACACTTTTATCGAAACTTATTTCCCTCGCCGTATCTAACAGTGAACGTTTATTACGACTAATGAATTAACGTATCTTAATATACTCTTCATGTCTTTGCTTCTTGTACCAGAACGCTTGACACACATGCACGTCGGCTATTTAACCTAGAAATCACATTTATTTCCAGCGAATGCTATTTCGAAATATATTTCAAGCAGTTCTTAAAATAATCTGAGACAATTATTTTCACGAAAGGACCTTTTCTCTTTCTTTTTATTAACGGCTATAGTAATCGAAAAATGTGTGCTCGCCTTCTGACGCAACCGTTTCGTTTTCGCGATTCATCGATAATCTCTGAAGTGGCGAATTTCGCGGGAAAACAATAAAACCGTGCAATCGTTACACGCCCGATAAGCAATAGTCGTTTGGCAATTCCGCAGATATCTCCACGACTATTTATTTTCCACGGCTATCTAAGCATTATCAGCCCGCGCCTCCATTTCGGTTCTTTCATTACATGCTCGAACGCCCTGTACGCCACGCCATTTCCTCGCAGCGCGGACTCGAGAGTCGTCATTCGCTCATTAGCGATCGAGCATGACGCAAATCGGCGCTCGCTACTGTTTTTTGTTGATCTGTTTTTCCTGGAACCTCGAGTATATCTCGATGGCATGATTAAATCGCAACGGCTGTCAGATATGATTTAAACGATCGCGAGTCAGTCTTCCCTGATAGCAGGATATTAAACTTCGTCTCTGATGCGTAATTTATTTTCACGGCTTCCTCGAGGTGACCTGAAAGGGGAAGAGAATCTTCAAAATTCACGTGTTTCGCGTTATCGGATCTATTTTGTGAAGCTTAGAGTGGTGATCGCTATTTTCATTGCATTAGTGGTAACGCTAGGTTCAATTGACTCTTTGTTAGTAATAGTGAGTTGAAGGTAAATTGACTACCTATTAAGAATGGTGATTTGAAGTCAAATTGAGTATGTATCGATAGTGGCGACTTGAAGTTAAAGTGACTGCAAACTATCGCTGGTAGAGACATGACGTCAGATTCTTAGATACCTAGGTCTTGTGAGTATGCTACTAGATACTTCGATTTTACTATTGACGGTACGGAGTTAATTTCATGTCAAGTCATCTTTAGCGATACGGAGACAATTTGATTTCAAGTTATTATTATTGATATGGAGCCAATTTGACTTCAAGTCACCATTACTGATACGGAATCAATTCGACTTCAAGTCACTATTATTGATATGCAGTCAATTTGACTTCAAGTCGTCACTATTGATAGGGAGTCAATTTGAGTCGAAGTCACCACTATTGGTACGGAGTCAATTTAATTTCAAGTCATCTGTGTAGATACGGAGTCAATTTGACTTCAAGTCGTCGCTATCGATAGGAAGTTAATTTGACTTCAAGTCACTAATATTGATAGGGAGTCAATTTGAGTCGAAGTCACCACTATTGGTACAGAGTCAATTTGATTTCAAGTCATTTCTATAGATACGGAATCAATTTGATTTCAAGTCATTTCTACCCATACGGATTCAATTTGATTTCAAGTCATTACTATTGATACGGAGCCAATTTGACTTCAAGTCGTTACTATTGATACGGTGTCAAATTGACTTCAAGTCGTCACTATTGGTAGGGAGTCAATTTGACTTCAAGTCACCACTATTGGTACGGAGTCAATTTGAGTCGAAGTCACCACTATTGGTACGGAATCTATTTGAGTCGAACTCACCACTATTGGTACGGAGTCAATTTGATTTCAAATCATCTGTGTAGATACGGAGTCAATTTGACTTCAAGTCACTACTATTGGTACGGAGTCAATTTGACTTCAAGTCGTTACTATTGATACGGTGTCAAATTGACTTCAAGTCGTCACTATTGGTAAGGAGTCAATTTGACTTCAAGTCGTCACTATTGGTAAGGAGTCAATTTGACTTCAAGTCACTACTATTGATAGGGAGTCAATTTGAGTCGAAGTCGCTACTATTGATAGGGAGGCAATTTGAGTCGAAGTCACTACTATTGATATGAAGTCAATTTGACTTCAAGTCACTACTATTGATACGGAGTCAATTTGACTTCAAGTCACTACTATTGATACAGAGTCAATTTGAGTTCAAGTCGTCACTATTGATACGTAGTCAATTTGACTTCAAGTCGTCACTATTGATAGGGAGTCAAT
The DNA here is from genome assembly GCF_001483705.2 of Eufriesea mexicana. Classification (NCBI taxonomy): domain Eukaryota; kingdom Metazoa; phylum Arthropoda; class Insecta; order Hymenoptera; family Apidae; genus Eufriesea; species Eufriesea mexicana. The sequence goes on from NW_016908908.1 coordinate 605,973, forward strand.
TCGAGTTCAAGTTATCACTATTCGTACGATGTCAATTTGAGTTCAAATTATCATTATTGACGTGGTGTCAATTTGATTTCGAGTCATTACTATCGATAAGGTGTCAATTTGACTTCGAGTCATTACTATTGCAGTGACACCGAGTTAATTTGACGTACATCACCGTTCTGTTGTTAAACATTTCTACAGATTTTCGTCGCAATTTCTTTGTCTATTCTTTTCGCAATTTTGCAGAAACTTCCGACAATTCTTCTCACGATTTCTTCCTCATGCTGAAGAATATCGTTGACGCTTCGTTCGATATTAAATGTGTCGACGGTTAACGAGGAGCGAACAAGCACGTAAAATTTGTAGGAAGATAGTTATTGTAGGAAAGCAATGATCCACGTGGCACTTCAAAGTTTTATAGCTCGTAGAACACCATAAATCGGTGGAAAGGAACTGGTAGTAGCATGAGCGACCTGGGCGAGAACATACAATATGCGACAAAATAATAGCACAGCCTGCAGTTTTCAGTGTTTGGTGAAACTTGGTAAAAAATAAGTTTAGTTATATACAAAAATCAATCTAGGATATAAAGTAAGAATAAACAGTTTATAAGATCTAGATTCCGAGAATGAATGTTTACATGAATATTAGATAAGAATTGGGAATTAGGCGAACTGCGTCACGTACTCTCTTGATACTCACGAGTCAGTCAGTTGTTTTAGAGAAACATTCAAAGATAGATATATCTTTCTTCAGTAACAAAAGAATTTAAAAGAGAATAATATATATTTTATTTTATAATTATAAACTTAGAATTCCAATAAAACTAATGCACTGTATGCGTAAGTTACATATGTATTCGTGTACTATATAATATTAACAATAGTTGACGTTTCTTTTTATAAATTTGACTCGTTTATGCGAATAATGGTCGTGACAAAATGATAGATCGACGAGATTTTGAAAATGGAAAGACTTCTTAGATATCCTCATGCCTTGAATCCGAATTTGTAAACAAAAATTGCTTACCATAACTGGTTTATGAAATAAATAAATAAACAGTATCTATCACTGCTATTATAAAACATTGGAATATTTTTCGAAAATATTCCAAGGATAGTAATTTTTTTCCAAAATCCTTATCAACCGCTTTATATAATACTAACCTTCCCCTGTAAAATCAAATTTGATTTATAATCGGATAATTTTTTTTCACCAAGATATGACGCTTTAAGCTTATTTGAGAAACGCTAAAAATCGTGTACTTCGTCGTGTACTGTAAATGGTAGAGGACGTGGAAAAGTAATGTTTGAAAGGCGAGATGTCGAATTTGTTGACATTTTGTTGAAGTGACGAGAAAGTTCGTCAGGGATCTCGATATCAATCACCGCTCTGTGGGAAGGATCGTGAAGAACAAGCTGAAACACCGTCCCGACGAACTGGGACACGGCCATTACACTCGCGGAAGAAATGGCACAACAACGATGAAGAAAGTGCAAAAAAAAGGTTAAAAACTCGTTCATGTTCGTTGCACTTTTCACCGATGAGAGAATGCCCACCCATTACACTAATTGACAAAATAATTCGCAATTGTTACCAGAAAGTGCAAAAGACTCTTCGAAATGTCTTCACCTTTAGTGATGATTTTCACTGGTGTTACACTGAAATATGGTGATGATGATGTATATAGCAAGAAGGAATTCTTAAAATTATACGAGTAAAATTCAGAGAAAATAATTCAGCGATGCGTATAGTATTTGCGGTATATTTATTATAAATACATAGCATCAGTGAATCTCAAAAATATTGCATAGGTAAAGTATAGTATTATTGAAAAGTAGCAGTAATTGAGAAATAGGAGGCTTTAATGTGACTTTAATTCATCCTTCGTTGTTTACAACAGACCCAAAGGCGATTTTCCACTTAACTCACTAGCGCCACCACGGTCTGTAACTACATAACTGTGCTATAAGTATACGAGTAAAATTAGAAAATAATTCAACGATGCGTATAGTATTTGCGGTATATTTATTATAAATACATAGCATCAGTGAATCTCAAAAATATTGCGTAGGTAAAGTATAGTATTATTGAAAAGTAGCAGTAATTAAAAAATAGGAGGCTTTAGTGTGACTTTGATTCATCCTTCTTTGCTTACGACAGACCCAAAGACAATTTTCCACTTAACTCACTAGCGCCACCACGGTCCGTAACTACGTAAATGTGTTATAAGTATCGTACCTATCGTTGAATTATTTTCTAATTTTTCCGATATAATCTTGGAGCTTTCTTCTTACTACGTGTAGCAAATCGTTTCAAATATTTCAATTTAATATATTTTAATATATTTTAGTCATTGAACGCGATAAAGTTTAAGGAAAGTTTCGGAATTTTGTGTGCGTGAAAATCGCTAAAACGGTCCTGGATCTTCCAATAAACTTGGGCGCCTTTACATGTAGCGAAAGCGTCGATCAGATGTTGGATAAAATATTCTCGATTTCGATGCCTCCAATATGGACTTCAATATAAATTCCTTCGTGTGTCCAATCTTGAAAAACAATTCCGTTCAAGGTATATTAAAACAGATTAATTTAAAACGCTTTCGATAATGGAATTTTTGAACAGTTTTTGTAAAATACTTTCTCTCGATGTTATTAATCGACAAAGTAAATTTGGCTAAAATTCATTGCAAATTTCCAACATCAGAAATTTTTAAATTATTACACGTAGTTATTACTTTCTATAATAATCACTAAGTATCCGGTTATAAGGTTATAACGTGCAACCAAATCACAAATTCCGCATTGAAATGATTTCCAGCCATATCCTTCTTCGTTTGTCCAAAAACATGGAAATCGCATTTTGTCCATACAGAAATACCAATTCTTCGCAAATTGTACGTCGTGAATAGTTTTGTGTCCATATAAATTGTAATACACCCTTGACTGACACGATTCAGTAGAAATATACTATACATCGATAACAACATACATGTAGCCACCTAGTGGCAACGACATACAGATTAGTCTATATTTTCTAGAGTAACGATTGGAAGGGGGTAACTTACTTATCGACTGACACATATAAGCAAAAAGAATACGAATATTCGCAATAAAAATATAAAAGAAACGTCCCTAAAATTACATTTCGCAGAAAAAGAACTGTCTCCTCTTCGATAAATTTTTATTTTGGATTTCATTATAAATAATTTTTGCGATTTTGCGAAATTCTTAATTATTATGACGTGGTTCGCTATTTTCGTTTATTATTACCTCTGGCACGCATGATTTAACGTGAAGTATAATTGTCAAGGTAAACGTCGAAGTGTATCCGAAAATTGTGTCTGCTTGATATTTAAAGAACATCCAAACATTCATACCGCGGTACATTATCGTAATAATTTATTCGGCAGATTTCGAACGTATGTAAAGTATAATCGGTCACGCAGTAAATAAGTAGGTTAACGATAGTAATCGTCGATCTTCGGTCTCTGTTGAAATTACGAAGAGTCAAGGGCTAATGATTATTCGCCGGGTCCTCTCCGCGGATACTCGGTGCCGGGATCAATTTTCGTCAAGCCACTCGTTTCGTTCGGTAAAGGAAAACAAGATGAACACGGGCGCGAACGAGACGTATTAATTATTAAAATGAACCGTCGCCTTAAATATAACCGTGGCGTCGAATTCAGCTCACGGGGCCTTTCTTGCCTTTCCATTTTATTTTCACTGAACTTGTCGAACAATTTATGAAGTGGGAACGCCGAGAAGGATTGAAGCGTCTTAAGTCGATAAAAATAATTTTCAGCATTTTTACAGGGCGACACGGCGCGGAGAAAGTACGAACCTTCGTGCGAGCGGACCGTATCCTTGGACACGTATCGATCCGCGCTTCGATCCGCATGCAGATCCTCGTCTACGTATCGATTGGGGTAATACCTAATTAGCCACACTGACGATAATAGCGGACCATAATGGTAACTTCGGACCGCGAATTCACGTCGGTTATACGCGACAGGAGAAACCGAAACAGAGATGTATTAATTACGGTGCAATTACCAAGTCGGTGTACATTTTTAACATGCTCGAGAACAGTCGATCGAAACGCATATGGCTCCATCTTTGTTCCATGATTTTTAACGCTGTTTAACGATCTTGAAATTGTACGATTGTATTTAATAAGGTAATAAGGATTAACACTTTCGTGACTGTTAGTGTAATATTTAAATACATCGCGAAGAGAACAGCTTCGGGGGTTAACCTAACCTATGTTTTCTCATCGTAAATTTTATATCTCGAGAGTGAACATCACGACGGTTTAACTTTATTTAACGATTCATTTTGATAATTAATTGTCACGGTGGCAGTCAGATAAGAGAATTATTTTGAAAAATGTATTTATTTTATTTATATCGCTATATCGATTATGAACACGAATAAACCTATGAATGAAGTATTGATCGGTGTGAACTGTCTTTGTGTCTATTAATTGTCGAGGAATTTGAAAACGTGCAGTACGTACGATTTCATTTTATATAGGGTGTTTTAGGCTCTTTTACACCCTGTTTGTTAGTAAGTTGGTTATGTGAATTTTTTAGATACGAGAGTGATATCGAATTAGTATTAAATTTCTTCGGACGAATTGAAATAAGTTCATAATTTTATTATAATCTTTCAATGAACTTTTTATTTCACGATATTTTAGTTTCATTTTCACCTCTTGACACATTTACTGTGCACGCACCATTATTAATTCAATCGTCGAAAATGTAACATTTTCTTTACGAATGTGGTTAGATTTAATCCAGGAAATTTACTAAAATATTCGAATTCGTTTTTACATCGTTACCTACACGATTGAAAAATTTTAATATCAATACTTGCATTTTTAACTATACTGTATTTGAATTATACTATATTTGAGATATTTCATTACATTTCTTCATTAACAGGAAGAGACTTACAAATTCGATCCAAGTAGCTCTCCAATAATTTCTTCAAAGCTTGCACATGAAATGTACCAAGAAACGTATCATAAAACACCAATAATTCCTAACCTCACCGAGAAACACATACTTAAATGAAACTGCATAACGGCACATGGTGTAATTTCCAAGTAAATACAATCATTTCCTTGCACCTTCTCGCGCGAAATACTCCAGAAAGAACGTAAAACGCGATAATTCTTTACCCCAGAGAGAAATACGCATTAAAAGGAAAGTGCATAATGGCGGACGTAATCTCGAACGCAACGGCGCCCTCTAGAACTCTTCAGCTGGGTTTATCGCGTTGCCAAGCCAACGGATTACGTTGGGAAACGATCTGTTTTATAAATACACGAATCAGGTGTAATATATTTTGGCGTCATACCATGGATTGCTTACTAACACGCGCTAGCAGTACGTGGGCGAAAGCTTCGGATTGTATTCCGCGAATGCGTTGCTTATGTTCACTGGCAAACTTAGTTTCCGTTTCTTTCAGCTCGAACGACGCGAACGTCGTTATCCTTGTTACCCCGCCATCCCGGAACGCGTGCTGTTGCAAGCTGAAACGAGAAGGGTTCGCGAGAAGGAAAAGGCGAGGGAGCGAGGAAGCGTGATTTCATCGCGAGGGAGAGGAGAATGGGTTTCCCTGGTCTGCTGGCAGAGCTACAAATTTATCTGCTGGACGAAGACGCGCGTCGGCCGCCAGAGGGACAAGAACGAGACGAAGGAGGATCGAATAAAAAGTGGGATTTCGCGGAACGTAGGGATTTTCGTATTTTATTACCGCCGGCTTAAATCTTTGTGTACGAGTTTGCATCGGTTGAATGAGGTATACGGCGGAGCCTTCTCTCTTCCAGCAAGGTTGTGAAAATTTTGCTGAAAGGAACAACGAGAAAATAAATCGAGATTCTTCGAGTTCAAATGCGAACATTCGGAAAATTCTTGGTTGAAATAATTACGATATTTTTATGCTGACAGTGTTGTTGAGAGGATCAAGTGATTTGGGAGATATTAGAGGGTTGTCCATCTTTATTTTGTTTTCCATTATTTGATTAATAATTTAATTTGGTATAAGTGGTGAGATGTTAAAGAATTTTCAAGATGGCGACACTTAAGTTTCGTTAAATTAATTGTATCAAATGAAATTTAATTTAACGGAAGTTATCGAAGTTATCACGTTAAATGACCCACCCTTTATATGTGTATATAAAAGTTCATGTTTTATCAAATATTATTTTTTATTCTCCTTACACTAAGTGTGCTATCTTGTTTTATTACTTGCAGTAGTATTAATTATTCTTTGTAGTAATTATTAGTAGAAATTGTAGTAAATAGTAAATCCCTTTTTATAGTTATAATTTAATAATTATGCAATTTATGATATAGAATTATTACTGTAATGTTTCATTAATGAATCATCGTGTATCGATATTAAAAATAAGTAACCTATTTACAACATTTATTTATTTTAATATTTCAGTATTATCCATTATTCCATTAAAAAAAGGAATTTGCAAGTAATAACAATTTTTTTTTTATATAAAAAGTCTGAATATAAAGAATTAATCGTATGATTTGTAGTATGAAACTGCTACCTTAACGTAATTCCAAATTATAGCGTAAAACATTTAAGTGAATTTATTTTTTAATATGTTCACTGCTAATTTTGTATTTACTTATAGAATTCTTTTAAATTTCTTAGATATTCGTTTAAATTACCAAGCTATTATTTTTAATTGCACTGCAATTTCACAATTATTTTCTATTAGGCTCTAAAAAGTATTCGAACGCATATGTTCGTTATTTAGAATGATTAAAATATATAGTGTTAAACTGAAATATTGGTACACGATATGGTGCACGAGGTAAGAAGGAAGTATCAAGATTATATCAGCAATATTAGAAAATTATTAAACGCTCTATACGATACTTATAACGCATTTATTGTAGTTACGGACCGTGGTGGCGCTAGTGAGTTAAATGGAAAGTCGTCTTACGAGAGTCATACGCAACAAAAGATTGATTGATACTATATTTTAGTTTCTTATTTTTCAATTAGGTGTGCTTTTGATTAATAGTATACATTTGTAATAAATGAAAGTAATTCATCAATGGTCCCTATTTGTAGAAAATATATTTTAAATACTGTACATATCGCTAGATTATTTTCTAATTTTGCTCGTGTTACTATTTCAAATGTTTCACTATACACTCACATATATTTCAAGACCAGCTCATGCAAATGTTCGAATACTTTCATGTACTAGTGTATGTCTCATTTCCCCCGTTTAATTTAACTGCTCTTTCGGAATGGAGCTTATTTACGACATTTCCTATCTTGTTGTACTTATTTGCGATATAATACGAATAATATAATCACTTATAATTATAGTAACATAATTACAATATAATTGCTATATACGAGTAATGTGACGACTATCGTTTACCATTTCAACAATTTCTTAAAGCTATTTTCGAAGATTGTACGAAGGTTAATTATACTTCCCTCTACTATCTTTATTTCCCCTTTGGAACTCATTATCACAATATATAATTATATGGTATTAATTTGTAGAAGTTATTTCCAGAAAATGTCAAGAGTTTTAGCAAAATAACAAATTAACAATTACGTAATAATTTTTATAATTAGTTCATTAAAAAATTTAAACACATGCATTAAAAGATATAGGGTGATTAGAAATTACAATTCTGAGAGATCTTAGAATCTGATTCTATCTCACAGAATCACGTGTAATATTATATAAAGAAATTCAATTTTATCAAAAATAATTAATTGCTACATATTATATTTACTATAAATAATTATTAATTAATATTATAATCCATTATAATATTAAACATATGTCTTCCCTACTGTCCAAGGTTGCAAAAAGTATAATAATTTATAAAAATTGTTATAATTAATAATTAATCATTTCTTAGACTTGTCTTATTCTTTCCAATGCAAATATATAATTATATAGTATTAACTTGTAGAAGTTATTTCTAAAAAATTCCAAGAGTTTTAGCAAAGTAACAAATTAACTATTACGTATTAATTTTTATAATTAGTTCATTTAAAAATTTAAACACATGCATTAAAAGATATAGGGTGATTAGAAATTACAATTCTGAGAGATCATAGAATCTAAATCTATCTTACAGAATCACTTGCAACATTATATAAAGAAATTCAATTTTATCAAAAACAATTAATTGCTACATATTATATTTACTATAAATAATTATTAATTAATATTATAATCCATTATAATATTAAACATATGTCTTCCCTACAGTCCAAGGTTTCAAAAAGTATAATAATTTATAAAAATTGCTATAATTAATGATTAATCATTTTTCAAATTTGTTTTATTTTTTCCCATGCAAATGCTTATATCGGTGTAAATATGTAAGGTCGGCTATGTGTGTATCTCTCACACGCAAACGATCTATGTACCCAAGTATCGCATACGTAAAGAGACTCAACACGTGTTCGTTTATTGACGTAAATTCTGGCGTGTATACCAGCGGCTTTTCCAAGCATTATCCTGATGCAATCGGTGATCCGCCTCCTGTGCACGCGAGCACATCTTCTGTGGTTAAATGCGCTTCCTCTATTTTAAGTTTCTGTGCATATTTGACAAGCACGTCACACAAAGAAACTTTGATGCGCGCTTTAATTCCAAGTTAAACGAATTTACCGTGAATTTATTTAATCTTGTATTCGATTAAAATTAATCGGCGCAAATTAGTTTAAGGACCAAAATGACTCGTATCGCGAAAATGTGTCACGGATTAATAGTACGTGAATATTCATCGAGAATAAATTTCATCGTTTGCAACCGTTTACCAATTAGAAAAGCTAGGTAAGATATTCTTAATTAAGTAACACGGTATTATTCGAAAATATTTCGAATCAGTTGGTAACGTGATTTAAATAGCATAATGTGGTAAAAATTTCTCTATTGAACTTGTGTTTTTTTGTAATAAACATAAAGGGAACGAATATTAATTATTTATTAGTTCTTCAATTATTTATTTATAAATTTTTTGTAGTTAGTTATTTAGAAGTTTAAGGCTATTTTACATTATAGTTTCTTTATATTCATTTTTTATTAGTTATTCAATTATTTACTTATAAATTTTCTTTAGTTAGTTACTAGAAGTTTAAGGCCATTTTTCATTATAATTTCTTCGTATTAATTATTTATTAGTTATTTAGTTATTTGTTTATAAATATTCTTTAGTTAGTTATTAGAAGTTTCAGACTATTTTTCATTACAGTTTCTTCTTATTAATTATTTATTAATTATTTAGCTATTTAGTTGCAAGTTTTCTTTAGTTAGTTATTTAGAAGTTTAAGGCTATTTTTCATTATAGTTTCTTCTCGTTATTTTTTCATATACATGGTGTCCCAGCAACGGTAGTACAGCCCGGAAGGTGGTGATTCTACGTGAAAAAATAAATTGAAAATACAGAATAAAATTTTTTCATTCGAAGCTTCGTTATCGAGAAAACGATAGTTGATTTTCTTTTGTATTTTCCATTTGCTTTTTCATCTAGAATCACACCCTTCTCAGTTATTCTATCGTTGCTGGGACATCCTGTACAAGTAATATTGTAATATTGCAATATTACATATATATGTAATATATAATGTACATATATAGTTCTTATGCAATTATAGTATTGTAGAGTTCTATAGTTATTTGAAAGTCTTTTGACCTGTTATTACTATAAGTGTTTGAAGTTTGGTTGACTATACCCCGTTATTTTTGTTTCACAATTGTAACAAGAAACAAAACAGAAATGTGTTAGTGAACATACCTGTAAAATTATAGCAACAAAGATCTGAATTTTTAGACACACGTGTGTATCAAATTTCAAATTAATGTATAAAGTAATTGTTTTCCTTAAATAATATTTAAATTATTACAGTTTAATATAATTATTATATTTAATCATTACAGCATATCTGCATGTGCTGGGAATTTGTGCATTTCATTAGATTTTCACATATTAATTTTTTCCTAGAGTAAATTATTTTATGCAATTATTTTTGCATATATTTTCTTTTTAAACGTAATTGTTCTTGTCTATAGAGAATTGTAAAATTTCGCGTCAATTTTGTTCTTTTCAACGTTTGAAATCATCCAAATTTATGAGAAACGTAATATTTAGAAACTGTAGGTCCCATTTGGTGACCTGAAAATGTCTTCTCAGAAGCGCGCCAAATTTAAACGCCAAATATATACTATATGCGATTGCATTGCTGTTACAAATTCTATCCGAGAATTTTCTATCTACTCGACTGTTATATCATTCAAGAATTATTGGAAAGCTGAGAATTTTAAAATACCACAGTTTACAACAGTTAATTTCAACTCCTGCAGCTTCTGCGATCGATTCAACTTCTGACATCTATAAATACTTGCGTTAAATATAAAATTTTATGTTTTCATTACTAAACCGGTTATTTCATCTGGAACTAAATGCAAAATGTGTCCTTTTTATAACACTGATAATCTTTTATAATTTGTAATAAATGTTCCCTCTGATCTTCCACTTTGGTTATAATCTTGTATTCATTACCCGTATGACTGCTATATCATCAATAACTGTCGTTCAAATTATACATTTGCATTGAATTAATATAAGATCACGATAAATTATGTGACATACATAAAATATGCAAACACAGAGTAAATTTTACCGAGAAGCTGGCCCTTATTTGCAGAGAAGCTACCGGTTCTTGTTGGCCGGAAGTACCGATTAATCAAGACGAAGTCGTCTTCGATATTTCATCCTGAACAGTTACTATGTCCCTATCGGTAATAAAGTAATTATTATCACGATAGCAAACATTAATTTACGATGTAGCACTTGTGATCCGAAAATAATATCTATTACAAATCGGTCAAAAACTGGAAACATTTTAAAAACATTTTATCCTTGTATTAAAATTTTCGAATAATTAATCGCTGTAATAATATTTATTACAGATTGGTCAAAAGCTGGAAATATTTTTACAACATTTTATCCCCGTATTAAACTTTCGAATAAATAATCGTCGTATTAAAATTTTTTGTCACGATTCATTATCATATTAAATTTTATAATATTTTATTATTGCATTAAACTTCTTCGCAATAATTTATCGTAGCATTAAATTTAACAATGTTTTATTCTTGGATTATATCCTTTTAGAATATTTGCATTTAATTGCGTTATATTTCCCTGCAATTATTGCTGCATGGAATTTTGTAACGTTTTAATTCGAAACGAAATTACCGGCTATTAAGCCAACGTATAATACCGTACAATGCCAAAAATATTCAATTTCGTATTCGTATTCGTAAGGGACATTTTATCTGAACGATAGCAAATTTTTAACCGTGCAAAGATTTTTATTTTATCCAGTTAGCTTTTCAGCACCACAGCGGGATTTAAGCGCACGATTCTACTCGACCCACTCAGTAAGCCAAAAATAAAACCATTGCAATAGCTGTACTAATTAGAATTGACTGTCGCAAATTGGGGGTTTCAACCCTTTTCACTATTTACGACTATGAACCCACACATGTGCTCTATTGGAATTTAAAGATTCACTTGGTCGAAATTACATATTGCAGACAGTGTAACTCACATTTTTCGCACTCTATTCCAGTGTTCACTCTAAACTAATGCAGAGACATTTAGATTTCTCACTTTGTGAAAATAATATTATTCAGATAAATTATTCATTGTAATGAATAATAAGTAACATATATTACACGCTATTTGGATAAATAATGTTATTTATTTTTGCATTTAATTATATTAAATAAGTTATTTCATTTATTAAATTATTCGAAAATAATATTATTATATTACTTTGATCAATTCTAAATTTTTTTATATAATATAAGTTGAAAATAATAATTTAGATAAATAATGTTATTTATTTTTACATTTAATTATATTAAATACGTTATTTTATTTACTACGTTATTCGAAAATAATATTATTGTATTTGATCAATTCTAAATTTTTGTATATAATATAAGTTGAAAATAATAATAATAATAATAATAATAACAATACTTTATTAACAGACAGAAATCTTTTGGTATACAATAAAAATAGTAAAATGAAATATACGGTAATAACGTAGTAGTACAGTAGTAAAGAAAGTAATGGGACAAGAAATAATTGAAGAAAAGGAGAAGAAACAAACAAAAGAAAAACTTAATAAATAAATGGTTGAGGTCTAGTTGAGCCTTGAAAAGAGTATAATGATATATTAAAGAAGTCAATGTTTTCCCAGTGTACATTTTAATTAAAAATGGAAAAGAGGAAAATTTATAGAACTAATACAGTCCAGTGTATAAATAATAGTATAAAATAAGCAGTATTATTTATTTCTACATTTAATTATATTAAATAAATTATATCATTTACCACACTATTCGAAAATAATATTATTATTATACTCTGATCCATTATAATTTTTCGATACAGTATAAGATTAAAATATTAATTAAAAGTAGAAAAGTGGAAAATTTATAGAACTAATACAGTTCAGTGTATAAAATAATAATATGACATAAGTAGTATTATTTATTTTCACTAATAGAAAATATTATTGTATTTTCTTGATTAATATCAAATTTTTAAAAATTTTGAGAAATAACTGCGAGGATAAGTTATATCATAGTACAAGGATTTGGTATAGCATCGAAAGTATGTCCCTCATATTTTACATTTGATGAACTTTTTAGAAATTTAGAGATAATTTTTAATTTTACAGTCAGGATCAAAACTTACATGTATCATATATTTCAAATGCTACAAATTCCAGAAATTTATCAGACTAATTATAAGATCAAGATTGATCAATCAAGATGTACGTACGAATTATCTCAACATAAATATTACTTTTTACTTTCTCGGAAGAAGGTAATTCTTCAAACTCTGATTTTTAACATTAACATGTGGTCCGTGTGAAGAATATTCATGAATTTAGTGTTATATGTTTATGATACATTGGGAAACATACTCGTTATTCTCATTCGCTATATCTATATATGTTCCTTATAAACAAATTTGCAATTTATTATAGGAAAATAGAAGAGAATGATCCGTTGCGGATGTTTTTCTCCAACTTATGGCACCGAATATGTTAATCTGACGCGTAAATAAAAATCTTGGCAAATTGAATGCAAATACATTCCGAGGAATGAGCAACGCAGCAGAAGCTGTGTTAGAACTATATCAATATCAATTGCCTCATTGCTAATGCGTTCAAGTAAAAAAAGTTGCTTCTCTTAATATCAGGCTCGAATATTTATTCAAATACATATTCTCATAAGGAATTAATGTCTCGTTTCTAAAAAATTGCAACCATTTAGAATATTTTATTCTATAATTAATGTTTTATTCCTTCTAATTCTTTCTTTTCATCCTTTATAAATTAATAATTAAATGAATAATTAAAAACTAATTATTTAAAATTAATTATTCTGGTATTATTTATTAAATTTTGAAATAATTTTAGAATATTAATCATTTAGAATATTTTATTGTATAATTAATATTTTATTCCTTCTAATTCTTTCTTTTCATCCTTTATAAATTAATAATTAAATGAATAATTAAAAACTAATTATTTAAAATTAATTATTCTGGTATTATTTATTAAATTTTGAAATAAATTTATTAAATGTAAGAATGAGGATCTATATAGTCACTATAGTATTCCCCAAGTAATTTTTATTACTATTAACAGGACTTGACATTGTTATTAAATAGTATGACGAGTATGAGTAGAAATGAAATGTAATTGTGAAGAGAAATTTTAATTTCAAAATTATACCTTGTGTGAGGGAAATTTTGAGAGGTGAAGTTACCCAGAAGCCAAAAGAAATTAGACAATACTATTGAAATTATTTAAATATGCTTCATTACATCACATGCTGTCAAATGAAATAATTTTAATTGAAAAGAAGTCAGACCAATTATATAGAAAAATGTTTGTGACTTATTGCAGTTATAATTATAGTTATGGTATTTAGCTAATAAAATTTTTATTAATGTGGCAAAATTTAGGATATTTTCACTAATATAGCAATATTATTAAATACTTATTGAATATCTCACACACATTTATATTGTACATTTTTATATACATAGGTACAGTACATGACAGAGAGATAGCACACCCTATAGTCTTCAATGTATACTGAGTAATACTGAGCAATACTGAGTAATTTTAACAGCATATATATTTCAACCAAAAAGAAAAAAGAAAAAGAAAAATCGTATAATCATGAATTAGTTCAATTTTACACAGGGAAATTAGTATTATAGTACTATATCATACTATTAACAAAAATATTAAAAAATATTATTAATTGCACACAATAATATTTTTGGAATACTTCCACAAATATAGGAATAATCGATCATTTTTATTCATTTTCCTTTAAAATTTAAAACGATAGGTAAAATTTGAATTTGGGGTACATAGAATACATGAATCTGTTCATTCTTAAACAACAAAACCTTGTTGATTCTTTCCTTGTATTAGCGCAATACTTTTCACGTAAATAGGTAAAATTTAAAAAACTAAGATAAGTTGCTGTTAATTTCTCCTATAAATTTATATAAAAATAGTATACACCGAATTAGTCTCATGTAACATCAAAAATCATAAAGTAAGCCATCATTACCAACATAGTACATTATGCAATTACATATTACATTATATAACACGATTATATATATATTACGTTTTTGTATTTCACAAATTCCGTTCACGTATCTTCATACATTTTAATAACATATTTCATGAATAGCAGTCGAATTACGACATACAGCGTTTCCTTCAATTGCAACTCTGCCAATAGTAACGCTCCACCGATAATGTCCAATAACCAATAAACCGCTTATCCGAACGTCTTTTTATTTTCTAGGTTAGAGTGAAAAAGTAACACCGCGCGAACAAAAGGAAGCATCAGTGCACGACGCGTGTATTTGGTCTCACATTTTTAGTCCTATTGCAGACGTATATACGACGTGTCGTCGTTACCATTTGCACCGACAATACTGCGCGATTCGACAGGTTATATTCTCAACGGTGCAACGCGCATGCGCGTGCGGTCGCGTTACTAGAAACATGGCGGCGCTGAATCGAGCAGAGTTACATAGATCGAGATCGAAACGATGTATACTTCGTCTGTATCGGATCTAATATATCACACTAAACCATACACGTGGAATACCATATTTCTGGCAACTCATATTGCCAACTTAATGCTTCTTTAGTTTATTACCATAAATAATACATCGAAATATCGAAGTGAATTAATTTAATATCTTTTTTAGGTTAATATCAAAGACATTCTTTCTCCAATTGATTACAAATTTATCAACGAAATAAAAGAGTAATGTATGACAAAAATATTTCAAATTATCTTCATTGTAAGGAAGCTATATGCCATTGAATATACGAATCTGTTAAAACACAAAAGCATATAAATTTTCTGAACAAATTTATTAAATGAATAGCTAACCTAACCTCACCTATATTGCAACACGTTAGAGTTAAATTTACCAACACGAAGTGTATTTTTCTTTGAGATACTTACTAGGATTTGATTAAATTGAAATTGCCAAAATATTAAATTCATTTTTCACTCGTGTTTAACATTTCAAGTTAGGTGACTTTTGAATGTTTACCCAGGTTCAGAGTAATGACAGAATGGCTAGAAATTGTAACAGTTGCTTCGTAAATGATGAGAAGTTGAAATGTTAAATGATCAAGTGCCAGAATTGTACTTTTAGTCGAAACGAAAGACATATGTTTGCTAATCTTGGCATTTGTATCATTTATCACTCGAACGTTATGAAGTTCCAGCATTTATCACCTTTCTAGATTTAAAGAGAATATAAATCATAAGAAATCTATCGGACCAATTAAATCGACGACTGCTGGTAGGTTCAATTTCTTCCCATCATAGCAAACTCCATGTATTGGAATGAAATTTTTTCCACTGTCTGATTAACTGAACTTCTGCCGATTGAATCCATTTATCTGAACGTGAACTCCTATTGCACGAACAAGAAATCAAAGGTAGCGCGGGAGTCAGTGAACTTCTACCATATGAGCTGTTTGTCCTTCGTCTGGTTAAGATAGAGTCCTAAGTATTAAAATAAATTATTCCAGCATTTACAATCGTATTTATCATACACTATATATTTTTCAACAATAAAAATATATTGTTTCATTATTTTTACACTTATAATTAGCGACTCTTTCTTACAAATTATTGCTGCAATACTTTATTATTTGGAATATTACATTTTTGTAAGAGAATAAAATTTATTTACGAAAGATGGAGGCACTAGAAATTCAAATTTTATTTAGTAATTAGTAATAATCATTTTTATTTGGATACTCTTCACGTTCCTCGATCGATATATCCTCTTCTCACTCGTGAGTAATTATAACCTAAAAGTCATTTCAGAATATAAGATGGCGGCTGATGGTTATACGATGAATAAACTATCGTAATTTCACTTCCAGACGATTCGATTATTTGGTAACTTCTGGAGATATGATGACTTTCTATTTTTTGGAATTATTTTGAACTCGGAACTTTAGATCTCTACTGTCAAAATCTTTATGTATAAATCAGGGTATATTATATGTACGTACATATTCATTCTTACACATTTCAATTGTAAATATCTTAAAAATTATTGACTAGTAGTACCTATAATTATATATCTTTACCACCAGGGGAACTAAATCTACCATCCTACAAAATTTGAACTAAATCGATGACCCGAAGGCCTTGCAGTCCCCTTGTTAAATAAATTCGAGGAATTTTTAACGTTTACAGAATTGAAAATAGGAAAAGGATATTATTTGTTTCAAAAATAAACTGTAAAATTTGACAAATGTGTCATTCACGTCACTGGCAATAAGAGTATTGACAATACTCTGAGTGATTAGAGTCATCACGAGTGATCCTTGGAAAGTAAATACATCGATTACTGGACTAATTTTGTATGCTTATCCTTATTTTAGCACGATGCTATATCCTGATAGTTGCTGTTAAACATCGTTCGAGCACTTTGTGGTATATTTATTATTTCACACTGCATTTTCGTTTATTTATTTATTGTAAATGTAAGGTGAACTTAATGTAGTCTTTATCCAGTATCACCTGATTAAATCGGTGTTATGACATCACTAGTAGGTCTACTATCGATCACCAGTGACTTGTATGATAATTAACCTGTTAATCTCCTTCTTGAAAGTTGTCTATTAGCATGATAAGATCGCATAAAACAAGGTGATTATTTTGATGGTGATCTTATTAGAGGAAATTATAAGATGTAATTTAACAAGTTACAATATTAAAATAGTAAAATTAATAAAAAAATTATAATTCTTGTAGATTAGTCTGGGAAGAATAAAATTTTATAATATATGTATCTAAACCATCATGTGTTTAATATATTATACATACATTTAATAGTTCTAATAAGATTATACTGAAATCATTAGTAAAACAGTTTTTATTAAGCAAAGTTATTAAATAAGTTATTAAATAATGTTTCAATTAAAATTAATCTTTGTAAAATTATTTTGTTCGTTTTGAAATACATTTTGAAAAAATTGTTGAAATATCTTAAAAGCAACTAAGTAGAATATTCTTATAAAAATGATTTGGTACAGAAAAACAATATTTTATGGCATAAATAAACTTTTTGCAGTTAGTGTAGTAGGAAAAATTTTGAAATGGATTTAATTTTCTTAAATAAAGTACTACATTTTTATATTCTATAATTTTTATTACTTGATTATGTTTTTGTATATAATATACCTTAAAAGTTATTTGGTACAAAGAGACAATACTATGTGGCATAAATAATTTTCTTGTAGGTAGTGTATTAGAGAAGATTTTGAAATGGATTTAATTTTCTAAAAAAATGAAGTACTACATTTTTATACTCTATAACAATTTTTATTACTATTTTATTATATATTATATTTATTAACAATTTCTGATGAGGAAGCTAAATAATATACACTGACGATTGATTGTATAACAAATAACAGAATAATTATAAAAATTCATCTCTTACATAAAAATTACCACCAAAAGAAATTTATCAATTTGATTGTCATAATTGAAATTTCAATCCACAGTATTATATCCACATATATACAGGGTAGACTACTCAACTACTACTCACTACGTAAGTTAATTTTTTCTGAACAAAAATCGTGTATTGTATTATTTTTTCATATGCTATATTTTACGACAAAATAATTTTCTATTTCTTCCGAAATAACTAAATAAATCGAGGTGGCCACGTCACATGGTCCACCCTGTACATACATATATCCACATTACGTAGATTTTACTTACAACAACTCGATGATCTACGTAATGTGTATCACACTTCGAAGATACGGGGAACAAAGAAACATCGTGTAACACAATAATCGCTGCTCGACATTAAACGCTTTGCTCGCTATGATGGAGCCATTGTACTCGACCCATTCAAGCCTAGACAATATTATCTATCCCACCACTCAGCAACATTCATTCAAACATGCGCAATATCGCAACTTCATCGCGCCGAAATGATCTCCGTACATTTAACCCGAAAATATCAGATTGCTGTCTAGAAAGAGAACACGGGTAATTAATTACGATCATCCATCTTGGAAGCGGGGCAAAATAAAGATACTCAGTGGCGTATCTCTATCTCAGCACCTGACTATTTGTCACTACACATCGCTGCGTCATTTACTTTCCAGTAAAACAAATTTCGTTCGCGTTATTTATTGCTCTCCCGCGAAACGCGTGGAACGAGTTATTCGAGCGAGGATTGCAATGGCGCGGACTGGTTACGTATATAATAGGCTGCATATCGATGAAGTCGCCGTAGCAAGAAGATCGATCATCTGATATCCATTTTGCGACGCACTGGCCGTTCGATCAATTTTCATTGTGCATTTCGCCGTTCGAATGATTATCTGAATCGGCTGCGGTTCCTGTGTCACCTGTCGCTTGTCACTTCGCTGTCCAATTATCTTATTAGTGGGACTCCAGAGCGAAGTTGAACGGATTCTTCGGAAGAAGTGGAGCGCCAAGAACGATGCGAGGACGAAAATAGGGATCGTAGGATGTCGCTAGAATATTTCATCAGCATCACCGTTTGCGAAAACTCTCGGTTGTCTCGGTCGTGGTGTTTCTGTAAAAGGAATACGAGTTCATTGACGAACGTGTCGTGTTATGTTACGAGTGATGTTGCGACAGAAGTCAAATGGTAGACTCCGACTTTGGTTAGGATTCGTGCATAGGACACGTTGTAATTGGTGACACTGTACGGTCGAGGTTAGGTTCGGGTAGCTTTTGAGATGGGAAATATGTGTAAAAGGTGGAAGTACGCGACAAAATGATAGCGACAAAATAGGTGTCGCAGGATGTCGCCAAAATATTTATAAGAAGAATACGAGTTTATTGACGAAAGTGTGTTATATTACTACTGATTCTACAATAGTCTAATGGCTGACTTCGACTTTGGTTAGGTTTCGTGTATAGGGCACGTTGTAATTGGTGACATTGCACCGTTGAGGTTAGGTTCGAGCGAGTTCTGAAGTTGGAAATATATCCAAAAGGTGGGTGTATAGTACGCGACAAAATAGGTGTCGCAGGATATCACCAGAGTATTTATAAGAAAAATACGAGTTCGTTGACGAAAGTGTGTTATGTTACCACTGCTGCTACAGTAGTCTAATAGTAGACTTTGGCTTAGGTTAGGATTCGTGTACAGGGTACGTTGTAATTGGTGATACTGCACCGTTGAGGTTAGGTTCGAGCGAGTTCTGTAATGGGAAATATGTTCAAAAGGTGGAACGTACAGTACGTGATAAAATAGGAGTCGTAGGATATCGTCAGAATATTTCATCGCATTCTATAAGAGGAATACGAGTTCATTGACGGACGTGTCGTGCTATGTTACGAGTGACGCTACGGCAGAAGTCGAATGACAGACTTCGATTTTGGTTAGGATTCGTGTATAGAGTACGTTGTAATTGGTGACACTGTATCGTTGAGGTTAGGTTCAGGTAGATTCTAGGACGAGAAATATGTTCAAAAGGTGGAATGTACAGTACACGACAAAATGATACACTGTAGAACTTAGAGAGTTTTTCGAATAATTTAGAGTGGTATTTCAGGGCGGCAAAAGAGAAATCGTTTGATTATAAATCAAATTCAGTTTTACAAGGGAAGGTTAGTACTATGCAAAACAGTTGACAAAAATTTCGGGAAAAATTACTATCTTTAGAATATTTTCGTAAAAATAGCAGAAATCGATACTTTTTATTTACTTATTTCATAAACCTAAGATAGTGAGTAGGGTTTGCTTGCAGATTCAGATTTATCGCTTGAAAATATATAAGAAACCTTTTCAGTTTTGAACAACAAACTCTCGTTGATCTGTTTTCTTGATACCTATGTTGCCATTTTGTCACAGCCATTTTTTGCATAAACAAGTAAAGTTTGTAGAAGAAACGGTAAACTATAGTTAATATCCTGCTGTATTTTAAAGGACTGGACATAACTATGTGAGTACATATGTAACATTTATATTCATTGCATTAATTTTAAGAAACATTGAAAACTACAGGCAGTGCTATTATTTT
Organism: Eufriesea mexicana; assembly: GCF_001483705.2. Lineage (NCBI taxonomy): Eukaryota > Metazoa > Arthropoda > Insecta > Hymenoptera > Apidae > Eufriesea > Eufriesea mexicana. The sequence goes on from NW_016908908.1 coordinate 626,657, forward strand.
GATTTGTACTGTATTGGGTTATTAATTAATAAGTAGTATTCTTAGTTGAAATTATTTACTACAGATCCTGTTTTGTGAGGATAATATCGAGAGTAATTTTTTTCTTAGTGTTCTACATATACTTTAATATATTGTTTAATATATTGAAATACTTTAATAAATTTGTTTTATAAATTCGCTGCCTCTCTGTCTGTCGCTCTCTCACTCTCTCATTCTCTCTCTGCCACTCAATTTCACTCATTATCCTATACGGCTCTATCTTCACTCCTTATGAACATACACGTACAAACTATAATACACATACAGTACACAAATGTTACCAAGCTTGATTGCTTCACTTGTAGTGACGTACCAACTTATAGATCGAAATATTTGTTATATTACATAATAAAACTTTTTATAATTTAAAACTTTTAAATTTATTTTTTGATAAAAAAATTCAAACCTAATCAAAAATTAAACCCAACTCTATGATTCTTTATAGGAAACTTGGCCTCTGGGAAAATTAATTTTAGTTTTTAAGTGGTGTTGTTTAATTATGGAGAGCTATAATGGGTTATGATAGAATGGATGAATAAAAAGTTAAATATTAAAAATTTAGTATCCGAACTCAAATTTTTCTAGCCTTTATCTATAATACAGTGCTACTAATTAATGGTTAAGTGAGTACGTATAATAATTTTTAATCAGAATTTTTAATTTTATTATTATTTAATGAAATTAAATTATTAAAAATTGCTTAATTTTATTATCTAATTTTAAAAATAAAAATAAAAATAAAGGTTCAGTTTTAAGTAGAGTATAAAAGTAAAATTTGTTATTTTAATCTATATTTTACTGATTTTTCTCTGTGACCCAACGATACCAATTTGACATTAAATATTTATTTATTATTAATTATGCCTCGATTTTAAAAATCTTAAAACCTATTTTTCTGTTTATTTTGTAATTTAAATCAAACGCAATGCTGCGTTTAAAGAATGCATGGGCTATTATGAAATATGGCGACCTCTTGCCCATAGTATGGCATTGCATGTTTGCCAATAAGAGAAGCAGATTTATATTTACTGATGAGATATTGGACAAAAGGAAATTTTAATACCTTCGCGAGAAAATTTAGTACATAGTTATACTAAATCTTGATGCATCAAAGAATTTTCATTTTTTAATAGGATCGTGATTTTAAATACACAATTACTCATACCAGAAATTATACAGTAAAATATTAATGGAATTTTTAACTTAAACAAGATGAAAGTTTCAATTAAACCTGCATTACGAAGTTTTAATTTCATTCATTTTCACTCGTACAAGTATGTGTAACTGTAACAAATTAACAATTTCCATGCTTTCTCATACTTTTAAAAACGGGCTATAGTATTAAAACAAATAATTCGATTGCATGAAAAAATAATGCGAAAATTTATTAAACATGTATTATTTCATAACAGAACACATTTATTAATAATATTTCCATGCTAATATCGAATTAAAACATTATAGAAAATAAAATAATGAATGCATATGTATCTGCATATGTTATTACATAGAAATAAAAAATTGTCATATAAGAGATAAAAATTAATATCTAAGAATAAAATGAAATTAAAAAGTGAACATAAGATATACTTCATATGAAAGAATTTAATATATATATTAATATATATATACATATACATGTGTTTAATCAGAGTCGAAAAGGATTTAGCGAAAGTTTAGAAATAGAAGAAATTTATTAATAGTATTTTTACACTAATATCGAATGAAAATATTGTAGAAAATAAAATAACAAATGCATATGTATAATTCATATAAGAAAAAGAAATTAATATTTAAGAATAAAATGAAATTAAAAAGTGAATATAAGATATACTTCATGTGTAAGAATTTAATATATATATATATACATATACATGTGTTTAATCAGAGTCGAGGGGGATTTGGCGAAAGTTTACGAGTACGTCTGCGAATTGATCAGATAATGAATTCATCGTTGATAAGAATCAAATTCGACGTTCTTAATAGATTACTAGTATTATCTTTGTGAAATGTTGTACAGCTCGTGTAATTTTTATCTTAACTTCCATCCTTGTTTGTATTGCTTAAATTTTACATTACACAGATCTGTCTTCTTATATCTTCCTCTTGCTGTTGCTTTCTCCTGAAGCCATTGCTGCTTGTAAAAATTTGAGAAACGTTATGAACAAATGATTGTTTAAATACAAGAAAAATTGTTACGTACATATATAGTTTATTACGCTAAAAAGTAATTATTAAAATATTATTATTATTAAAAATTAATATTGAAGTCGATGCTTTTGGATCCATAAGAATGATATAAATATGATTAATAATAAATTTAATAAAGAAACCAGTTATAAAAGTTCAAATACCTTTTGTGTTCATTAAAATGTCAATTTAATCCAGAAATATTCTGGAGGCGAAAACTGAGTCATTAATTCGCTTCAACATCTCCCCACCTAGGTTATTTTAAAGCTGTCCAACCGTAAACGAGAACATAACTTTATAATAACTTCGCGAAATGCGTGAAACTTTGTTTCCTTACAAAAGCCAGGTAGACCACAACGAAGGTAGAAAGTTCCTTAATATTGTAAAAACAAATGAAATTTAACTCGATATATTAACCTGACATTAACAGATGAATAACAAGGTACGGATAACAACCGAGTGATCGAAGATTATTCAAGGGTACACCCGTATCTCCAAAAACAGATCAAAAATCAGAAATAGATAATGATTAATCCTTTGCACTCGAAGTCTTTTTTTCACTTTTTTCGGAATTGACAACTCGAAGTTTTATTTCGTTATTTCGGTATTTTTATTTCAATATTTCTCGTATCGTTATTACTTTAAACTTAATATTGACTGTCAACCATTATACCTTTGCTACCTGGGTAAAGAGTTAAGGTGAATCAATGAAAGTAAATACGTATATATAGTTATATTTCTATCACGATAAAATAAATCCTAATTTTGTAAAAACTGTAAAAAGGGATATACATATATTGCTCTATTAGATTTATAATATAATAATTAGTATTGACTACTAATAATTAGTATTTTTATTTCAATATTTCTCGTATCGTTGTTACTTTAAACTTAATATCGACTATCAACCACTATACTTTTGCTATCTTGGCAAAGAGTTAAGATGATTCGACGAAAGTAAATAGGTATATATAGTTATATTTCCATTACGATAAAATAAATCTTAATTTTGTAAAAATTGTAAAAAGTGATATACATATATTGCTCTATTAGATTTATAATATAATAATTAATATTGACTAGTAACCACCATTACACTTTTGTAACCTGGGCAAAGAGTTAACTCTTTCCACTCGAGAGGTGCCTTTCAGTCGCCATTTAATAAAATTTCGAAGCTCGATATTAATTAACATATCAAGTTTAAAATAATGTAACAGTCTGCAAAGTACCGAAATTAAATAATTCTACGTGTTAATTATTATACGATTTTTTATTTACTACTCGAAAAATATCATCAGCCTTATGGCAGAAAATTTTTCAACTCATATCCCTTTTTCAGCCAAAAAATCATCGAACGCAAAGGGTTAACATGGTTCGATGAAAGTAAATAGGTATATATAGTTATATTTCCATTACGATAAAATAAATCTGAATTTTGTAAAAACTGAAGAGAAGGATATATATATAGCTCTACTGCATTAACAATTATTCTTTAAACAAAGATCACTAACATTAATGACAATAATTAAAATGGTATGATGGAAATAAATAGTTATACATAATTACGACTACACCTAAATAGAATTTATTCGTTATAATAAAATTCAGAACCTCACGTCCAGTTGAAGGAATTTAAGAATTTAATATAGAATTTGGAATAATTCCTTTTGCCTGTACTATTATGAATCTATTAATAAAGACTTCCAATACCGAAAGCACGTTAATACTATTATAGCTAAAATAAAGTTACTAGTTAAATTTATTAGCAAAGCAAAATTATAGCAGTTAATATTATAAGCAAAAATACTATTAAAATAAAATAAAAAATAACTGTAAAAGTAAATATTCTATATAATCACGTTTCCACCTAAACAAAAATTAATTTAGGATAAAAGCAGTTGCAATCTCAGGTCCAGTTGAAGGAATTTAAGAATTTAATATAGAATTTGGAATAATTCCTTTTGCCTGTATTATTATGAATCTATTAATAAAGACTTCCAATACCAAAATCACGCTAATACTATTATAGCTAAAATAAAGTTATTAGTTAAATTTATTAGCAAAGTAAAATTATAGCAGTTAATATTATAAACAAATATTAAAATAAAATAAAAAATAACTGTAAAAATGAATATTCTATATAATCACGTTTCCATCTAAACGAAAATTAATTTAGGATAAAAGCAGCTGCAAATTTTGGCTAAAAAACAAAAATCGAAACTCGAAAACCAGTCATTTCGACTTACCAATTGTTCTGCTTAATCCCCTAATCCGAATTGCAAGATTTCCATCTGGAAAAACAAAGCAGGGATATAATCCTTCTAGAAAAGGGGAATTCGAAGAGTCAGAGTATCCTTCGTACCTTCAAAATTTTAGCTTTGCGAGGAAACTATTCCTGTAACAGGCTTGCCATTAAAGGATCCTGCTCGAAGAACAATGGGTGCTAGCACTTTTCCCTGGACAGATGTACGGGCGAACTTTCCCGATGGAATTTAGCGGAAGCCACGACTCACCATGGCATGGGAGTTCCTCGACCATGGACGCGTAATACCTACAGGGATTTTTCTCTCCCTCTTTCTTCCACCACCTCGTCTCCTTACCCCGCAGAATCCGTTGTTCGTCTTTGTTTTCATCTCGTGCAGGCCTTCCCGCGCCACTTTCCGCCTCGTTCTCACCCCAAAACCCGCAAAATCCCCTAGAGACCGAACTGATCCGGTACTCGAAACGCGGACCCGCCCCGATACTACCAACGCCCTCAATTTTTCCTGCCAATTTACGGTCCTTTTTGTCTCAAGGATCCGTCCCGAGCTGGCACGACTAAACCCAACGTCGAATAAAGAAACTTGACGTTTTCTCCCGTCTTCCAAGGGGGCCTAACCTTTTTTGAGGTTAGAAAACCTCATTCAGGGGCACTGATGTTCATTTCAAGTTGTCGAGTGCCTTTAAGTTCGTTCTGAGAAGTGATAAATGCAATTTTGATTTCGCTGGGTGATGGTTGGTTTTCAGAGATTGTCTTTCTTGAGTTTGATGTGGGTAAAAGGGATTTTGTGTTTGTTTGCAGTCGTTGAAGAAGGTGTTTGGATATGTTTGCAGTGTGAGTTTTAGGTTAGTTTGATTTGCTATCGAATTAAGATGGTTAATAAAATTTGTGGTAGTGCATCTATGTTACCATGTTATTATAATTGTACGTTATTTGATGTAATATGTATAATATAATAATTATAGTTAATATGGTTAATATAGAATGTAATATTAAAGGTGTATAGTTAATGTAATTAATATAAAACGTATGGTACTGATGGAAGAATGAGGGGAAAAGAGAAGGGAGAAGAGAATGAGAGGAGAAGGAATTTATATTAATAGAGTATTAATACTAGTGAAATAAGTATTGCTCTAGTATTACATAATAAATTAAATATTACAAAAATGGCGTGAATAACATTCCAGGAAATTTTTTGGGACTGGTTTGGGATAATTTGAATATTTTTTAGCCTAACCTAGATCTGGTTTTACTATAACTGAAAAGAGAAATAAACTATTTTTCCAAATTTTCCAAAAAAAAGAAAAATTTTAAATACTTTAAATAAATTTACATTTCTGGGAAACAATTCCTTTTCTAGTGAAATAAAAATTTATACATAATGTAAATTGCCAATATAATACACTTAATATAGTATGAAACATAATTTATTTTTATACGAAATATTTTATAAAAATAAAATACATTTTTAATAAATTTAATTAAATTCGTTGCTAGAGTAAATAAATCGATTTGTTCGTAATACTTAGTATCAGAAATGAAATTCTAATATGAGAGATTCTTGGAAGTTATTAAGTAGCTGTATATTGTAAATAAAAATATCAGAGTCAAAAGAATGGCCCGTTTCCATGAAACGCTTAAGCCCTTCTCGAAACTCTCCTTTGTTGTTATGAATGAAATTGGAAATACAAAATTTATTAACGTACTTCTGGCAACTATTGGAATAAACAATTTCTTCTGATGATCTCTTATTCCTCTTTCTTATAAATATACAATGAAATTGTTCAAATAAAAATTTCTCGGTTCTTCAAATTTTTTAATATCTTGAAAATAATATTTTTCAAATGTGATTTACTATTAATATTTAGAAATTAGGTTTTTGTTAATTATTACATACGAATTAGTATTTTCATTTTTATATAATTTAGGTTATATATATTCACAGTAAATATACATGTATAATTAAATAAATAGCTACGAATTAAAATTTCTCGGTACCTTAAATATTTTAATATTTTGAAAATAATATTTTTCAAATATAACATATTATTAATACTTAGAAATTAAGGTTTTTTAACTATTACATACGAATTAGTATTTTCATTCTTATATAATTTAGGTTATGTACTTTCACAGAAAAAATACAATAACTTGCTTCAAAACTAATTGACGTATGTATCATTATCATCGAATTTAATGATCTATTTAATAACTGCATTTAGTAACTTGTATTTAATAATTGAGTTATTTCTTGTGCGGAATAAGATCAATTTACAGATTATAAATTTCTTGCACATTCATTTATACATCTGCATATTAATTAGTGACAACCATGAATATGCAATAATTACATGATAAAACTCTTTTAATTACTGATATTGTATATCGAGGTCAGTTTTTACAATTTGTTCAGTTTTTACAAAAACTTCCAACGATTTAGTTCATCGAGTTTATAAATGATTTCGTACGTTCAAAAAATTTTCTGAAAATTAATCTATTTGTTATAAAAGTTATTTACGATGTCAAAAGTTAAAAAGAAATTAATTTATCGCTTATTATCCGTTTCCATTAACATTACGATAATTTACCATATCATAATTAATTAATACTTACCATAATTAATTTTTCTATTTATTTATCCAAAATAATCGATATCCAGAAACAAAAACATATATGAGTTACATACTTTCATACTTAGCAAAAAATATGTGAAAATCATGTATGTGAGTAGAGGAATGAAAATGAAATCTATTATTAACATCTCCAGAAAAAGGACAGTCGACCAGAAAGTAAAGGACCAAATCAATATATATTAAAATAGAAGTAGACGTTCGAATCAAAATTAAAATTAATGAAACGGGAATAGAAAAGGATATTTCAGTAAAATTTAGCCAAAGAATTAATTAAAAATGTATATAATTTGAAAATGGAAATTTAAATATTACGGATTTACTTGAAAATGCTATAAATATCACAAATTTTTTCTTTACAAAGAAGAAATTAAGAAGTCTCCAAAAAATATTTTTCACAACAAATATGGATGGAAGAAAATAAGGATGGAAGGAATAAACAAAAGATATTCAGAAAGTAGGGAAATTTTAAAAATTATAAAGTTTTAATTAAGGCGATTAACTCCAAAGAATAATATTTTTCAGAATAAAAGTGGCAGGGACGAGGCACAGGAAAAAAAACAAAATACTATTAAAAAATTATAAAATTTTTAAAATTACAAATTTTTACTGGAAAATAATAACAATGATATTTAAAATTCTTTATTCTTTAATTATCAGAAGTAAAATTTTCCTTATTTGATTATTTATTTTAAATTATTTAAAATTATTTAAAATCTGTTGTTACTGCTGTTTTAATAAATAGTATCTAAAAATATTTTCTTTAATACAAAATAATATTCCTAATTAAAATTATTTATTGTAGATGCAAATGGGAAATATATTATTTAATAAACCTTCTTTTATTTCAAACGAAATGATTATTATTTTATACTAAAAATATCGATATTATTTTATGGTTAATCCAATGCTATAGTCAATTCGGTATCATTTTTGGATACATCTTAGGTAAAAAAAAATGTCACTTTTTCCAAATCTGCCATACAAATTTCAATATAAACGTTAAAAATTGTCAAAAATTATTATTAGAATTTCAATCTTTCTCAAATTTGAATAAATAATTAAATAGCAGTCAGTCAGAAAAGCTGGAGAGCTATTTATCCTTGCATCGATGTTTGTGTCGTCTACTATCAACGTTTCAGAAACATACATCGTATACCATTACGAGTAGCTTATTAGTATAACATTTCAGACGGTGAATCAAATGATCTTTATTTATCCCCTTGTTTATTAGCTCAATGGTATCTATGCTGTAACATTAATTATAAATAAAAAACAAGCGATTAAAGTAGAAAGCAATCTTATCGGTTCATAGATTGATTGCACGTGCAATCGTTCTTATCGTTTTATTTGCAAGTGATTTTGCCAAATTACGATGAGTCATCGAGCTTCTCGTTAAGATTTGTGACTTGATATCGTCTCACAAAGTAACAGATAAAAGTCGTTACACGTCTGTTCGAAAAATATCACTATCATTATCGTACATAGAATCAACATTTTGTCGAAGTATACGTTTTACTTCACGCGTCATCGTCTTATTTATACAATTTTGTTATGTTCTAATAAAATTGGATAACGCGTTATTACACGAGATACGTTACATTATAATTGGAATTAAATGGGATTTTCGGTATATGAATTAGTAGAGAGATATTATCGTTCGGATAGGACAATTTTTGAAAAGTTTACAAATAATGAGAAATAGAAGAACGTTTTTCTTTCTTTACAGAAATTATATTTTACCGTGGAAAGAATAATATTAAATTGTAATGCTATATTTTGGGAAATTAAAATGTTACAAATTTTTAATAGTATTTATCGTTCGAATAGGACAATTTTTGAAAGCTTAATGTAAAATAGAGGAACGTTTTTCTTTCTTTACAGAAATTATATTTTATTGTGGAAAGAATTATATTAATATATAATGCTATATTTTGGGAAATTAAAATGTTACAAATTTTTAATAGTATTTATCGTTCGAATAGGAGAATTTTTGAAAAGCTTAATGAAAAATAGAAGAACGTTTTTCTTTCTTTACAGAAATTATATTTTATTGTGGAAAGAATAATATTAATATATAATGCTATATTTTGGGAAACTGAAATGTTACAAATTTTTAATAGTATGTACTATTGTACAAAACGTAGTAACTTCCTTTCTAGAATGTATCTAGAATATATGTAGAATCCTTTGTAGAATGTTCCTTTCTCTTGCCAAGATTATGTTCTATCGCAGAAAAAATATTAAAAACACTAATCTTCCATGATAGAAATTATTTTATGTTGTAAAAGAGATAATAGTGAAGACAATAATAAACGATAAAAGTTAACACAAATGTAATATCTTTCAATTATTTATATACCAATAAGTAATTAAAATTTTAAAAATATTAAGCACCCAATTTTTGTGTGTGTATTGTTAAATTTTAATAAGTAGCAAAGGATTATAGTGTTTGTGTAATTTTTAAAATCAAAACCTTCCTTGCCATATTGTAGTAGTTCCTAATTATTTTATATTATTGTTATTTTTCAATTAATATTAATTAATATTATTTTGATACATAGTATCTCAATAGTAGAAAATATTATTTCAGCAATTGGAACCTAATTTTTATTCGCATTATAGCTTTCGACCTGTAATACGTACTTAAATGTACTATACATAAATGACAGTAATTAAAGTGGCATGTGTACTACAATTATATTCTTCTCTCAATAAAAGTAAATATTAATTTTTGAAAAACTGTACGGTTTTGTAAATGAAAAAATACAAAGTTTGAAACCAATAATTTTGACAGTTTGGTAGTTTTAGTATCAAGTTAAAATTTTATACACAATCAGAGTATGTACCTTATCGATTCCAATTGTATTTGCAATCAGTTCTGAATCATGTCGCAAATAAAATGATAAATGGCAGATTGTTTAAAAAATTAAATATCGATATTATAAACACACTGAGGAATGCTAAGGTATCTCGATCTGAAGTACCGCTGTAGATTGTGAAACTAAAAGCGTAAAAATTCTTGTCTACACTCAATACATTTTTTCCTTATGAATTCGTATGACTAATAGAAACTCGCAATTCATCATGGCAGTAACAATATGAACAGTTCATATGATAATAATTGATAATTAACTAATAATACAATATTCGATTAATATAAACACATATATAATTATATATGTATAATAATAATTAATTAACAATTAACATCACTAATATCATAATCGGTTAATAATTAATATAATAATAATATAACAACAATATATAA
>NW_016908908.1:637158-657727 GCF_001483705.2 Eufriesea mexicana
TTAATATTTAACATCACTAATATCATAATTAATTAATAATTAATATAATAATAATATAACAATAATATATAATAACATAGAAAACTTTAATCTATGTGTTTTTGAATTTTTCATAATATTCATTATTAATACCATTTTCTTTAAAATATGTCAGTGTTCCATCTATTATACAATTAAATTGTAAGAAAAAATCGCATTTCGATATTTTACTTTTCGTATACAATTGAGATTAGGTTAAAAGAGCTAGCACGAGATACTTACTTAGATCATCCAGCCAGACTATGTGCATACTAGACAGATTGTACATCTGTCTAGGACAATCAAATGAATCTAATTTTACCTCGGGTATGTTGAGTCACAAAAATGGCGAATGATTTTGATTGCACCATGCGCCAGGTAAAACTATTATGATTTACACCTGGAAACATTTTCTTAAACTCAAATATAAAACAGGGATCTAGGAACGATAAAAATAACGAAACACAGATACATTGGAAAAATTTCGGAATTATATTCAACAAAGTAAAAAATTGTAAAATGTATCAGTCTCGTAATTTATTATTCCCAAAAATTTAGGACAAAATTTGGACAAAATTTAAGTCCATGTTTTCACAAATCTCTAGTAATCTTCGATTTCTTTCCACGTATTCGCTTCCTCTTTTAATTATCCTGCAACGCCACTTGGTTCGTCGCGTTTCGTGGTTTTCCATTTCGCCATCAGCCGTGGCGCCACTAGACTCCGGCATACACTACCCTCCAAAAGTTCCGTGGCACCACGTGCCTCTCCGAACCTAAGAAATCAAATCAAATCACCTCGGACCTCCACAATCTCTTATACTATATATACTACACCCAAAAATGAATCACGATAATTATCCAATAAACAAAAAGATCACTTCGGCAGAACCCCTCGTTTAAATCTCGCAGGAACAAAATTTTAATCACTATACGACCATCTAAACCGCGTATAAGCGAAACTACACCGTCCTGACATCTACAGCGCCGATATCGAATTAACAACAAGATTAACAGGACGCTTACTCTGAGCATACTCAGGAACCTGATTATCAAGAAACTCGATATCACTGGGACAAAGTGATTGCTAATTTTTAGGTGGTAGTATACGTCATCGACGACGTTGCATCGGAAGACGAAAAGGGGAATTATTTTCTTGTGGATTTTACAAAAGACCAGCGTCCCTTTAAACGACGTCCACGGGCACGACCAGGGCCAGAAATCCGAGCAGTAAATTATACGATCGGTGCAGAAGGGAGGTCTCGGGTTCGGTCGATCCCTTCTGCCCTGGCTCCTTCTTTTGCAGCCCTGTTTCGTCGTCCAACCCTCCTCCTTTTCTCAGTCCTCTCCGTTACCTGGCTCCAACTTTCGTCTCTCGGCATGCAAACCGGGGCTGTTCGTCTCGCAGATGCCGTGGATGCCCCGGTACCTAGACAAAGGCCTCCATAACGCTGGATTTACAGCAGCAAGTATCTTGGAAAAATTGCCCGATTTCTTCCGGGAACTACCTGCTTCCTAGACTACGATCAGACGGCCGGATCTCTTTGTCGATGATCTCTTCGGGCCAGCAGACGAGAGAATTCCTGTTCTACCAGGAGGACAAAGTACACCGTGAAGGGAGGCTACCGAGATCTTATCTGCCTGGAACGCACTAAAAATATTCTTTTGTTTTTCGTCGCCTCGAGGTACCTCGTCCATGGAAATGCTGGAAACATTTATAAATTTATCTTTCCACGTCTTGTAGCAAAGATGGTCATGTATGGGAATTCGAAGGTGAGGTACTTAATGGTTCTACAGGTCCTCATTGTGATTCTCAGTTTGGGTTTCGTTAGATAAACGTGGTGCAGGATTAATTGAAGCCTGTGATTTCATTTTTGTAATTTTTCAATAGCTGTTTAAGTTGTTTTTGAAAAAGGAATTCTGGAATGGGGAAAGAGAAAAATTAAAACCGTTTAATGGTAATATATTTTTGTTATATATATATTTTTGTAAATTTTATTCTTATAGAAATTGAAAAATTTGGATAATAAAATATGTTTAATATTTTATTAATTCGCCATATGTGTTCAAAAGACTAAATTATATGAAAATAGTTTTACATTTAAAACATGAACAGTGAAAATCCAATTGATATAATTAGATAAGTAGTAAATTAATTCATTTTAGTAATTCTTTATAATTAGTTGAGTAGGGTTAGTAGAAATTAATTAAAATTAATTAATTTTAGTAATTTTTTAGGATTAGTTAATTACGATTAATAGAACTTAATTAAAATTAATTAATTTCAGTAATTCTTCAATAATTCTTTACAAATTTTGAAATTAATTAATTAATAATTAATTTATCGAAAAATTCTTCTTATGATATCAGAACTATACAGGAAAGATGCTAAATTTTTTAAATATACTGAGTAGTTATAAAGCAATCTTAAATGTAATCTAGCTTTGTTTTATTGAACGTACTGACACCTTTTTGGAATTCAATAGTTTGCATTCAATTTTTCAATTTTATATTTTAAACAAATTTTTTTATCTTTTTATTGTTTTCATACTCTGATAATTTTCTGATAGTAGATCACTGTTTCAAGTCGTGCTGCACTCGTGATTATCTAATCAACCTTACATACTTACAAGTTACTGATCCCGCGAAATGAGTGATGATTCCTTGCTGTTTATTTACAATTTGAACATTTATAACGACAAATGGTTAATAACGCGAGTTTCTACGATCTGGCACCGATATTCGAACCAGCTCTGTGTACAATGATCGAGTCTAAAATATTTTAGCTGATAATGTATAACATATTGGCGCAAATAGTCAATAATAAGAAAGATATATGAAATAAAAATTTCAAAACATATTACTTATCTCGGTTCGAAAATAATAGTCGTATTTAACATTAAAATATTTTTTAAATAATTTTCAAATTTATATAGAATACTGAAACAAAAATAATTTTCAACGAGAATAGTAAGTTAATATTTATTTTAAAAAGTATGTTTCTCGAAAGGTGTGCTAAAATAACAGTAACATTTATTTAGTAATGTGTAATAAAATTGTATTTTTTAATCGGAACTATAAATTTTGTATATAGTATCAAAAATAATTAATTAATTTTTCTCATTTTTTAATAGAAAAATATTAAAATATTTTTATCAAAAATGAATTAATTCCAAAGGTATTGTAAATTATCCAAAATGTTAATTACGTTAATATTTCTATGTTCCTCGTGCTTCATGTCCTGAATTTTACAAGATTAATATTTACATATTCTTTAATCTAATCGATTTTCGACTTAAATATTGCTGATTCATTATTATTTGACGCGTTTCTCAAGGTGAAAGAAGAAAAATATAAAATAATCTATAAAAAGTAAAAATAACCTCGAAATTAGATGTCTCCACTCCCCAAATTCTTGAAAGTATCCATTCATTTTCCAAGTGTTTTAATACAAATTTTTGTCTCAACATGAGTACACATTAAATTAATACAGAACAAAGAATTAAGAATTAAAACAATTAACACAGAAAAAAGCAAATAAATATTTACACTAACGCTATAATATTTTACAAATTATTTAATAGCAGAAAAAGTAAATATTTACACTAACATTAAATTATTTTACATACCTTTTTAACAGCAGGAAAAGCAAATATTTACTAACATTAAACTATTTTACACATCTTTTAACAACCAAAAAAGTAAATATTTACATTAACGTTATAATATTTTACATCTCTTTTCTACAATTACAAATACTTAAGGTAAACAACTGTCACTGCATATTTATGAAGAATAAATTATTAATAAATGCAAAATTTTATCAAATTCCACCCAAGTCAGTAACGACAATTCACCTAACCTCACAAACAATAGTTGCGTTTACCAGTGCTGCCTCTGAATATTCAACTGCAAACTTCTTGATCCATACTCATATTTATCACGGATCATAACGATTCTCTGTTTTATTGCTAAGAATCTTCTGTACTATCAATTGTCTTAGATAATACTGGTTAACTCGAACGTTTGGAATTCTACCATTGCACGAAGGCACCTTTAATACGTTTCATGCCGTTCTACTTTAGCACTACAGTTTCACTCATTCAAATATCGTATATATACATCACCAATGGTGCATATACGCTTTTGACGAAGTTCAGTGTGCTCTCGATGCTCCATTCGACCAATTTATTATTCCGACATGATTGTTTCCTTCGCAGTGCAAGATCTCAGTTAAACGATTATAAGCGGTTCTGTGTTTGCTTATAAGCTTATTCGCGAAATACCGCGGTTATTTTACGAGTTTATAAAGGCCTACATGAAATAAGGGAAACATCTTTATTGGGAATGAAAGCGATCGGTAAACAACGGAATAGGTTATGTTTTCATTCTCCTCGCTGCGAGGTACGGCGTGTTAAGACTGCAAGTTTTCAAGTCATCTGTAGTTAATCTCGAAAATAGAAGTTCAGTCACGTCCACGTCGTAAACTCGGCAAATTTTGAAGCCTAGTAAGTAAGGAAATTGAAAGTTTCGTGTTTCGAGTAAATTGCGTCGGGTTTTTATATTTTGTAACGAAACTTTTTTTTCTTCGTATTTTTTTATTTAGTTAATCAGACTTTTAACGTAAACGTGTTGGATAATTCTGTCAGGTCGAGTCTGAATTTTGCAAAAAGGAAATAGAAGAATTTTCTAGATTATATAATTCATATATTATATACATAAAGTAATAAATTATAGGTATATGTACATTCTAATTAAATTTAAGGTATTGCATTATTAGTTATTTTTGTTCATTTTGCAATGTTAAAAATTCTATCCAAAAATTGATATTATTTATTTTTAATATTTATAAAATAATTAGCATAATAAAGCACTGCTTCTCTATTTGAATTTTTAATTATTTAAGGAATTTTTTTAAGTAAACATATTTTATTATTATTTTTCTTTCATTTTAGAAAATCTGTAATATTAATATTAAACATTGTATCTAGAAGTCAATATTGTCAGCAATATTTTTTTTGAATTATAAACTTATATGTTATAAAACTGAGTGAAAAATGAATGTTCCCTAATTCAAATTTTGTTGTATTTTATAATAAATTCATTTAAACTTCTATTTATTCTTCCTTTTTAAAAAGTAAATATGTATATTCCTAAAAGTTAATATAATTGTCACTAATATTCCATGAACAGTAAAAAATAACGACCATAAAGTAAAACGAATTTTTGTCTGCTAAAAAATTTCCCCATCCAGACTTTCATCTTTCTCTCTTCAATTCTACTATATTTGAAATTCTACTATAACTATATTTTGATCGAGTTTCATCGGTAACCAATTCCGTCTGCCGTGCACTTACTTTCATTACCGACTGTACGTTGTCAAATCACGCGAGTTGTCCGATGTTGGCTAGATGTGTAGTACGAATTAAATCTTAAAGCGGAATCGGGAGATTCATAAAGGCCGTCCATACAAGCATTCATTAAATGTAACGAAAGCTGTTTGTTAGCTGTGAAAAGCTCGTCATGCACGGCTATAATTATCCGGGGTTGGAAAACGTTGGTGTGAGACGAATAACCAAAGTCGACGTGTCCGGAACACACGAAGGTAAATAACCTTTTTGGCGGCTAATATTTGGTGTCGGTGATCGTTTCCAATATACACGCGAGTTGCCAGTGATTTAGTTCCATCGTTCGTCCACAGGCGCGCCTCTGTCGCGCCTCCGGTAGTTCTATCCTTCTTTGTCCCGTATCTAATCTCGTATCTTCTTTCCCCCTTCCACTCACGCTGTCTTATGTGACGATCGGTAATAATATTGCCAATGTAGATGGAGCCTCAGGGTCGTGCTCCTGCGATCGTTACGATACAAATGGTTTTTATACTTTGCTCGTGACAAAGCTTTTATGGCGTTCTAGAATTTTATGGACGTAGAATAGATTAATGTAGAAACGTTGCCATCTTAATTTCTGCATTGTGATACGAGGTTATAAACTGAAAGTTTGGTTACATTTCTGCGAATATTTCGCAGTGATGATGCGATTGTCGAATATAAAATACACGAAAGTAAAATTATTTTATTAAACGATGTAGACAAAGAGGTTAGGGTTTATTGGTTATTAATTAATTAGAAATTTTGAAATATACTGCACGTTTCATTCAAGTGTCTCATGTGAAATATTTCAACTATAATTAAAATTTTATAAAAATGTTTTACGCAGGAGTTATACGTTATTATGGGATCCACTGCACGATAATAATGTTTTCGTTTTGTTGTGGTGGATTAATGTAGTAAAAGAAATTAATTTTATTTAGTATTTTATTTTTGACCGAGTTGCTGCGTTAGGTTTTCTTTTTCATAATATGAGGAACACACCGCTGATGTAAAAGTGTGGTATTCTCGTAGTATTTTAATTAAAATATGAAAGTGGAATTTCGTGCAATTTTATAAGATAAATTCACCCAAGTACATAAAAGTTTCTCAGGGCCTTCAAAGGTTTTACCAATAAAATTTTCTCTCCAATTTTCGGGTGACATTGCGAGATAATATTCTGCTTAATTTTTAATTTTTCAAAATACTTCACGTCTTGGTTTTGTTTTAAAGAAGGAATTATAGCATAAATACATGAAAGTACATTTTTCATATTTGGTTTCGCATTTTTCATTTGCATTGGAAATGAAGGATTTTCATCTAGATGATTTCGTGCTGTACAATCGTTTTCTTATTATTTTCACCGAGTATCCAGTGACACTCTTGTATCGTTACATATAGTTACATTGGGCATGAAAGAGAGAGAAATTAAGAAAAGAAAAGAAAGCATGATAATAAAAGGAATTTGGATCGGAAATTAAATCACAAACTTGATATACAAATGTTATCAGTGTACATTTATACGATAATAAAGATACATCTAGACGATAGGATGAATAATCATTTGATAATGAATAACGAATGCAAGCGATTGATCTATGATAAATGAAAGTGGTACTTATATACAGTGGTCTTGTTTACTGGTATTTACGTCTTCCTTAATTAAATCTAAGTCAGGTCTAAACATGCGAGGTCTTCTATTATATAACATTATTTTAATTTGATTATGAGGAATTAAGATATGAAGCAAATTAAGGGTTAAATTTCAATACACTTGCTATTTAAATATTACTGTATTTGATGTAATTACTTATTATTATTATTTTATTTATACTTGGCATTATGGATGAAGTATAAATATCGGAATAATAAATAATTTAAAACAGAAATAATCTCATAAATAAACTTGCTATTTAAATATTACTGTATTCGATGTAATTATTTATTATTATTATTTTATTTATACTTGACATTATGGATGAAGTATAAATATTGGAATAATAAATAATTTAAAACAGAAATAATAACATAAACAATTATTAATATTATTTTATTTATTAAATTAATATCATCTTCCTTAATTAAATCTAAGTCAGGTCTAAACATGCGAGGTCTTCTATTATATAACATTATTTTAATTTGATTATAAGGAATTAAGATATGAAGCAAATTAAGGGTTAAATTTCAATACACTTGCTATTTAAATATTACTGTATTTGATGTAATTACTTATTATTATTATTTTATTTATACTTGGCATTATGGATGAAGTATAAATATCGGAATAATAAATAATTTAAAACAGAAATAATCTCATAAATAATTATTAATATTATTTTATTTATTAGCGCACATATTTATAGTTGCATTTATATTTCAACTATAAATTTAATTAATACTAGTATTTCGGATATATCTTTTCTCGAGAGGATTTTTGAATATAAAATTATAACAAAAATTTTACAAACTTAAGTGAAGGCATGTATTCTTACGAGATATGTCTTTTTTGATATACGATAGTGTTTTATGGTAATATACGTAAATATAATTTATTTATGGTGAAGCAGCAAACAAAGCAGATAAACTAATTTAACGTTAATTAACTGTTAAATGAAAAGTTGTGTAAAAATTTTAATTAAATCAAATCAAAACTAGTTTCATTTCAGATACTGCGATTTCCCTAATCGTAGTTCGAAGAAAATTTCATTCAAGTGCCTTAGTCACAGTTTACAACAGTATAAACGTACAAGATATATCTAAATATAGTACGCGTAGATAATAATAATTAAAGTGATGCTATGAAAGTGAGAAGAAAAGGAAATTAAAAAGGTAAGTAAAATATTTAATCACAAATATTTTATCAAATCATTTTTTAAATAAATCACTATTTTTAAAAAATAGAGATGAGACCGCAACTGAAATTAGAAACACATTTGACTAAATAACAAAACTATTTTCTGTTTTTTAATAATAAATCTATTGACCGTAATATGTGCCTAATTATTATACATGAGAAAAATAATAATTAAAATATAATAATGAAAATAATTTAGTATATATAATCACATTTCCATTTTAATAATAATCACCATTATTTTACCAAAAAATACTTGCAAAAGATTTGAAACCTGTGATTTCTATCAATTTAATATTTCTAGTTTTATTTTTTAATAATAAAACTATTGATCACATTATGTGCCTAATTATTATACAGGACAAAAATAATAATTAAAATGTAATAATGAAAATAATTTAGTATATATAATCTCATTTCCACTTTAATAATAATCACCATTAATTTTACCAAGAAATACTTGCAAAAGATTTGAAACCTGGGATTTTTATCAATTTAATAATTCCAGTACCAAAAATAATATTAACACATAATTTCGAGAAGTATTCCATAGAAGGTTCAACTTCTGGGTCCTTCAAAAACTTCAATCTCTTTGAATCCAGCAGCCATTCATGGTCCCTGAAATAAAATTCATATTCCCGTACGAAATATGTAAAAACGTACGTGAAAAAATGCGAGAAATGAAACGTACTCGAAGACACTTTCCATGCACCTCCATCCCAGATGCGTGAAAATAACGCAATTGGGATCCTGAAATTTACGAAGTTCGAGTAAGAATAACAAAGAGGCGAAGTTCCGTAGGATGTTCATCGAAATTGCGATTTTACGACGAATCGATACGCGAGGTGTGGTCGCAATAAGTTGTTAACTACAGGAACGGGTAAGTTCCATCGACGCGTTTTCGATCACGAGTCATTCGGCCCTCGCAGCCCAGCTCGGCCATTGGGAGGAGTCGAAAAAGTAATGAACCGGACGCGATAATTGATATCACACTCCCGCTGTTAAGGCTCCCACACAGTTCGTGGGGCCGATTATATAGCAAAGTTAATTTTATTATTCGCCAACGCAATGTTCATTGTTATAAATTGCAACGCCAGTCGAAGACGACGTTTCGACTATGAAGTATACGTGGCTTGGTCTATCCTGGTAACAGGTATCTTATTTGATATTGTTACCAGAATGTATAGGGTGACTCAAAATTCACGCAAGAAGTAATTTTGATAGGAGACATGGGTTTTTAATTGAAAAGTAAAAATATAAAATAATTTATATTAAAAATATATTTTATAATATATAAAATATAAATATATTTACATTAAAAATATATTTTATTTATATATTATATTTATGTAAAATATAAATATATTTACGTTAAGAATATATTAATGCGTTCTTCTCCCATATAGTGCTCCATTTTTAATAATCCTAAACTGTCAGCTGTTATTCTGTCTTTTCATTTCCTTGGCAAGACTATATCATATAAATGGCGTAAAATTCAAATTTTGAGTGAATTTTGGGATACCCATTATTACCAGACGTAGTAGAGCTGTAGTGTACAGGAGGAATTTGGGTTTGATTGGTCATAGCGTAACAGGTCCACCTTCCCAAACGTGAATTTTTATCCTTAGCTAGAAATATCATATTTACAAATATTTATGCAATTTGAAAAATTAAAATTTTGAGAAATTTTAAATTGCAGTTAGGTATTTTTGACATGACACGTGAGTGGAATGCATTGCATATGTGAGGTTAACACTAGATTTACGG
This sequence comes from Eufriesea mexicana, assembly GCF_001483705.2. Classification (NCBI taxonomy): domain Eukaryota; kingdom Metazoa; phylum Arthropoda; class Insecta; order Hymenoptera; family Apidae; genus Eufriesea; species Eufriesea mexicana. Next base: position 647,161 of record NW_016908908.1, read on the forward strand.
AACCCGTCAATTTAACAGAAGGGTTGCTCCAATTATAAGATGGTAACAGAGTTAGTTAACTTATATTAAGACTGTTAATATGATATATAATTGTTTTTAAATTAAACTAATCGTTAAAGAGAAGGCACGTGGTTTCCTTTACCTGTCAATTTGATAGGTGTCCTTAGAAATAGGTGTACAGATAACGTCCGTAAACCTAGTGTTAATATCGATAATACTAATTGGTACTAAACAGAAGTCAGTACTTACATTTTGCATCTGGTGCTTATATGAGTTTCAGAAGAGATTTGCCTCCTTCAACAGAAATTTTTGATCATTGGTTGGAGGTGTCATATCCACAACTAACTTCAGGAGGCACAAAGTAGGAATTTAATCACCAATCGAGTGTTTTGAAAATTTCTAAAAGAGGAGTTTATTATTTTGACCAATTGTCATCGTGAATGGCTCACATTGCATCACCAGTTATTTATTATTAATTCTGAAACAAATATAGTAATGTGCTATAGTGTTCAAAATTTTGCACACGAATAAATCTCGTATCTGATTGACCACGGTATAATAAATCCATCTCGACACAATCGAAAAGACAGGTCATGCGAATTTTTATTATTAGTTATAAGTTAGAATTACATTTAACCCTCTGCACTCGAGAGTCCATTTCATAAAATTTGGAAGATCGATATTAATTAATATATCAAATTTAATGTAATGCAACAATGTGCAAGGTATCGAAATCAAATAATTCTACAATTCTATTATTATACAATTCTTTATTTACTGCTCAAAAAAGTATTGTCAGTTCTTTAATAGAGAATCTTTGATTTTCTGCTTTTCTCTAGCCAAAAAATTATACGAGTTTCTCATTTGTCAAATCAATTAACTCCAGGAAACAAATAGCAGAAATTTGTTTTAAGTATAAAAAGATAATTATCGGTCAACTGTTTCCTTGTTAAAATTTTGAAAAATTCGAAGAACGATGTTAATCACTTTAGCCTGTGAATGATTCATTCTGTATCTTGTGACGAAGAGATTCAAGAGGATATGTCGAGACTAAATGAGATAAGGCTGTGGTGTAAGAACAGAGACAGTGTTAACTATTTAACACTAAGCCTACAATGATTTAAACTTAATAATTCATATACGTCTTGACTGCAAATTTAATTGGCTGTTTAATAATTAAGTAACAAATTCCATTTTTCTTTAGTTAATTTATGATAATTATAGTTCATTACCCTCGTTATCTTTTTAAAATTGTCATAGTTATACTTATTTGGAAGTAATGAAATATTCAAAGGCAAGTATTATTTGTCAGGATGCCACATTTTGTTAGTGGTGGATGAAATATCAATAACAACAAGGATAATTCTTCATTTAATTACAAAAAATGATCAAACACGAATATTAAGTATAAATCTAATTAATTTCTCGCAATCACAAGCTCAAAACTATTTTCACTATTACAACTGGCCTATGCTCAATCTCTCTGGTTTGTTCTTTCTTCTTTCATACATTACATGAACATACACAATTCACAAAACACCTCGATCATTACACGCATACTCATTTATCACAATAACCTGAAGCCATTAGATATTGACATCTCATGCATACTTGTCCCACTCATCCCTTTCTTACAGACATCGCTCCTTTATTATATCAACACATATATTTTCAAAATATATGTTAACCATTACCACAGATGATATATAGTTCAGAAGATGAAGAGAATTTGAGATGATCGTTCTAGATATAGGAATAGTTTTCTATCAGTATGAGACATTTTCTAAATCAGTATAAACAATTTCCTGATAGGAATAGCATATGGATTTAGAAAACGTGTCTGAACAAAGTTTGTAGCAATATGAGAACTCGACTATTTGGAATAAGAAAATTGTTTGAGTGCTACGTTCTAGGGATATCTTCTCGAGGCTCTATGAACATTTTTTGATCAAATACTAATGTTACTGATTTAGATTCGCGTGCTTGGAGGGAATCAGGCTGGAATCAGAGTGCTTAGTTGTTTGGAATATGGAGAGTGTTTGGAAGTTGGATTGTAGATTGATCTTGTATAATAGGATCTGACGTTTTCCATTCTCAAAATTTGTTCTATCAATTTTCTGGTGGAATGTATGCGTTGATTGTTCAGACTAGGATAACTGATTCGGAGCTAATTAGCGAAGATTATGCATATATTGAGATTTAACAGCTATTTTTTTGTTTTTAAATATGTGTTTGAACAATTTTCTGATGAGACATCTACTGCTCGTTGGTAATGGATATTACTCATTTATCACGGTAACATGAATCCATTAGATATTGGCATCCCATGCATACTTGTCCCACTCATCCCTTTCTTACAGACATCGCTCCTTTATTATATCAACACATATATATTCAAAATCTATGTTAACCATTACCACAGATGATATATAGTTCAGAAGATGAAGAGAATTTGAGAGGGTCGTTCTAGATATAGGAATAGTTTTCTATCAGTATGAGACATTTTTTAAATCAGTATAAACAATTTCCTGATAGGAATAGCATATGGATTTAGAAAACGTGTCTGAACAAAGTTTGTAGCGATATGAGAACTCGACTATTTGGAATAAGAAAATTGTTTGAGTGCTACGTTCTAGGGATATCTTCTCGAGTCTTTATGAACATTTTTTGATCAAATACTAATGTTACTGATTTAGATTCGAGTGCTTGGAGGGAATCAGGTTGGAATCAGAGTGCTTAGTTGTTTGGAATATGGAGAGTGTTTGAAAGTTGGATTGTAGATTGATCTTGTATACTAGGATCTGACGTTTCCCATTCTCAAAATTTGTTCTATCAATTTTCTAGTGGAATGTATGCGTTGATTGTTCAGACTAGGATAACTGGTTTGGTGCTAATTAGCGAAGATTATGCATATATTGAGATTTAACAGCTATTTCTTTGTTCTTAAACATGTGTTTGAACAATTTTCTGATGAGACATCTACTGCTCGTTGGTAATGGATATTACTCATTTATTACAATAACCTGAATCCATTAGATATTGGCATCTCATGCATACTTGCCACACTCACCCCTTTCTTACAGACATTGTTCCTTTATTATATCAACACATATATGTTCAAAATCTATATTAACCATTACCACATAAGTCACCATTTATCAAACTTTCATTAAAAATTCCGCGTTAACGTTATCATCTTAGTCACTCGTCTTCGCGATTTTTCTTGTAATATAGGTATAGTTATTTTCTTAGTATCTCCCGTTATTCCATTTTTCAAAGCTTCTACTTCTTTTCCATTCATTGGTCATTTGACCCTGGTAGGATAGTGTTAACATAAGATAAAGAGAGTGTCAATAGACTTAATTTATCCCATTGTTATGTCAGAAGTATAGATTGCTGGAGTATCAAAGCTGGAATCGAGTGGGATGATCGGAATATCCCTCTTGGGTCTCTGTTGTCTCGAATAGGAACTTCTGAGCAGAGTGCTATACACAGGGTGCTTAAGAAAATCTGATCGAGATTGGAAAAATTTTTAATTATTATAATAGCTTCTATTATCGATCATTTCGACGTAAAATCGACTTTTGTTTTTCAGAAATATTTGAAATATTTGAAATATTTGATATTGTGAGTGAGTCCTTCGCAGCACATAGAGCATAAACAAAGGACTCGGTTTCATGTACATTAACCCTTTGCACTTGGTAATTTTTTCGTTATAAATATAAACAGCAACTCAAAAACTATTTTGCTATAAAGTCGACGATATTTTCAAAACAGTAAATTAAAAATTTAAATTTATGGAGGTATCGTTGTAATCGGTGAAACTCGGTGATTTTTTCGTTATAAATATAAATAATAATTCGAGGACCTATTTGCTATAAAGTCGACGATATTTTCAAAACCTTTGAGAGTCGTATTAAGTTAATAGCATCCCATTGCTTTTCCTTTCGTTCCTCTCAGGATTCGCCATCTTCTCTATTTCAACGTAGAATTTAGGTCTAGGGAAGTCAGAAATAGGTATAAGAGAGTAGGATGGTAAAATATGGGTTGCAGAGTGTCGACAGATCTGGATGACATGATATTCTAAAACCTAAGAGGTAAAACATGATGTAGATTCGTTGATTTATTGCATGCCTAGTCATTTCAAATGCGACGATCACGCAATATCTGAGGTTGTTCGACGTTTTATTGCTGATTGAATAGTCGCATGGAAGATTGATTTTTCACATATATAGAGTAAGGTTTGTTTTAAACGATTGCTAGGTTGTATCTAGATCACGTGATTCATTCTTGAGATATTTGTTTGTAGTGGCTGGACATTGTCTAACCAGACATAGCTAAATACTTATAAAGTTTGGTCCAAAGTGATGATGTCTCCAAAATCTTGTTATTGACTAATTATTAGTTTTATTTATAGTATTTTATAGTATTTTATTTATAGTATATATATAGTTTTTATTAATAATTAGTTTTAACTAATGGGTACATTACAATTAGATGAGTTCTTTATACAGGGTGTATCTGAAATACATATTCGAGATAAAGATGTAGAATAATTTTTCTTCGTATAGGGTTTAATTTTTATTAATCAGAGAAAATCGGATTTGAAAATTCGCTTTGTACTCTTTGTACCTAGGCAAACACAACTTTGTATATAATAAGGATAATAGTTTTAATAATCCTGTAATTAAAATAATGAAATATCCTTGGTAAAATATTTTCATTCTTTTCTTTTTAATATTGTATAAACGTTATTTATAAATATAAAAGCCCATATACATTGCTCGACAAATCGTGTTTTAAATATTTTAAATTCCTATATATAAATTGAATTTTCAAGTTGGATTTTCTCAAAAACTAAATTTCAAAGAAAAAAGAAGTTATTCTATATCTTCTTTATATCTTTTTATGCGGAACCATCTGGTGCTACCTATATATATCTTTCGAGGGCCACCCTGTATATGTTCTTTATAGTTGTTACCCTATTCTGTTTTTGAAAAATTATGCCATTTTAGTAATTTAATAATCTGCAAATCTTATTTTTAAAAGATTCTATGATTGTTATAATTAGATATTAGAAAAATTTTAGGACTTCAAAGAATTGCACTGTATTTTAATAATTCAATAATATTTTAGTCTCATTTTTGAAAATCACATTGTGTTTTGGTAATTTGATAATGTTCAAATCATATCTAAGGAACTATATAATGTTTTAATAATTTGATAGTATCTAAACTGTAATTCTGAAGAATTGTACTGTATTTTAATAATTTAATAACACCAATCAAGAGATAATTACCTTATTTGATAGAACATTCTGTGACTTCAAACATCTTTATGTAATATGAGGACAAGACAGGAGTGAAGTATAATTAGTTGAAGTAAGAAACCTTTATTATTCTAGATCTTACCAAATTAATACTTATGCGATTCGAGAAACAGGTATGATTGCACCAACGTGTAATTATGTTGCTCTTTGTGTATCGTGCGAGGCTATACTGTACTTAACAATGGAGACTTATTATTAATTATGTCTGAGTTGTCAGTGTGAAGACGTGCGTGTTTGAAGTTGAAAAGTGTACCGTTCCTAATTTCGTTGTTTCATTCCATTTAAACACGAAGTAGTGGCTGGACATTGTCTAACCAGACATAGCTAAATACTTATAAAGTTTGGTCCAAAGTGATGATGTCTCCAAAATCTTGTTCTTGACTAATTATTAGTTTTATTTATAGTATTTTATAGTATTTTATTTATAGTATATATATATAGTTTTTATTAATAATTAGTTTTAACTAATGGGTACATTACAATTAGATGAGTTCTTTATACAGGGTGTATCTGAAATACATATTCGAGATAAAGATGTAGAATAATTTTTCTTCGTATAGGGTTTAATTTTTATTAATCAGAGAAAATCGGATTTGAAAATTCGCTTTGTACTCTTTGTACCTAGGCAAACACAACTTTGTATATAATAAGGATAATAGTTTTAATAATCCTGTAATTAAAATAATGAAATATCCTTGGTAAAATATTTTCATTCTTTTCTTTTTAATATTGTATAAACGTTATTTATAAATATAAAAGCCCATATACATTGCTCGACAAATCGTGTTTTAAATATTTTAAATTCCTATATATAAATTGAATTTTCAAGTTGGATTTTCTCAAAAACTAAATTTCAAAGAAAAAAGAAGTTATTCTATATCTTCTTTATATCTTTTTATGCGGAACCATCTGGTGCTACCTATATATATCTTTCGAGGGCCACCCTGTATATGTTCTTTATAGTTGTTACCCTATTCTGTTTTTGAAAAATTATGCCATTTTAGTAATTTAATAATCTGCAAATCTTATTTTTAAAAGATTCTATGATTGTTATAATTAGATATTAGAAAAATTTTAGGACTTCAAAGAATTGCACTGTATTTTAATAATTCAATAATATTTTAGTCTCATTTTTGAAAATCACATTGTGTTTTGGTAATTTGATAATGTTCAAATCATATCTAAGGAACTATATAATGTTTTAATAATTTGATAGTATCTAAACTGTAATTCTGAAGAATTGTACTGTATTTTAATAATTTAATAACACCAATCAAGAGATAATTACCTTATTTGATAGAACATTCTGTGACTTCAAACATCTTTATGTAATATGAGGACAAGACAGGAGTGAAGTATAATTAGTTGAAGTAAGAAACCTTTATTATTCTAGATCTTACCAAATTAATACTTATGCGATTCGAGAAACAGGTATGATTGCACCAACGTGTAATTATGTTGCTCTTTGTGTATCGTGCGAGGCTATACTGTACTTAACAATGGAGACTTATTATTAATTATGTCTGAGTTGTCAGTGTGAAGACGTGCGTGTTTGAAGTTGAAAAGTGTACCGTTCCTAATTTCGTTGTTTCATTCCATTTAAACACGATGCTAATAAAGTAACGTGTAATTATTTTCCAAAAGAGTTTTTAATATTATGTTAATAATATTATTAATTAAACTGTTCATTTTCTTATTTTAAATAAGAAAAATCGACAAAAGAAGAATCGATTAATAAATATTTGAATCTCTATTATCAGAAATGTTAATTCTCTAACAGAGTCTCCAAATATTGGATTTTCATTGGTTAAACGTTTAAGTTTCAAAATTTACTGAAAAACTTTGATAATTAGAAATTTGTTTACTTTGAATGTTAGCATTTCTCAAAAATTCGACCATAGAGAAGGCTGGGGATAAAAGTTTCGATTTTGTGAAAAATAAAGAATAAATAAAAGAAGAAATAAAGAAATAAATTTATTATATTTTAAGATTTTAAACTTATATTTAAAATGCTATAGAAAATAATCATTTTCTAATGTAATAAAATACAATTTTATAAATAATATTTATTTATAAGAGTTCAAATAAAGAGAAAACAATATTTTTTAAAGAAAATCAAAACAATATAATCAAAATTTATAATAATCATATTTTTATCATTTTAATCATAAATTTTTATTTTTGGTAATCTGCTAATCTCAGTTTTACAGTTAACTGTTTATACTCATGGTAAGTTGTGAATAACCTTAAACATAACATAATTAGTCTTCCAAAGGATCAGAATTGGAAATCATCACATGATTTCTCAGAATCACAATTTCGGCATACGATATGATAGTGTATGTATGTTTCTTATGCATTTGCAATGAGCGCAGTCCTTGCACAGTGTATATTCAATCCACTCTTCCCTGACTTGTGATTCAACATATGCATCCTACTCTTAAAATAATTAATTTTAATAACAATACATCGAAAATAATTAATTCTTCGAATCCTAAAAGGATATAAGAAGTTCTCTCGTGTATCGTCAATTTTAGGATAATCAGGGGTCTTAACCACCTGTTTTGTGGTCTTCATCGTTCCACGTAGGTAGAATTGCTTTCCATTCATTTGCTTTTCTCTGCCAGCGGATATTGTGCAAAATTAATGCATAATGCATGCGTGCGCGATTAATTCCATGCTTATTGGATCGATATGTTGTTCAACGACGCGATAAACTAGTGATTTATGTCTCTTCTTACGTGTAATTTTCTTTCACCGGAATTCACTCCAGAACTCGATCGTGTCCCCTGGAACGGAGACTGCCTAGTTACCTCTTGCAACTCGAAACTTCCAAGTAAATCATCGGATTAGGAATTGCAAAGTTACCGGTATAACTGAAAGTGTTTATCCGAGATTTGCGATATGGTTGTGTAATATTTCAGAAAATTTTCAAACCAGAAGTATAATCGAAATACATCTAGGCAAAGGCTTCTTTGATACGGTCAGAGGTAGAATTATGTTCCCGTGGGAAAAGTCGTACGATGCAATATCTTCTGTGCTTTCTGGGTTACTTTCATGTACACTTTTGCATCGATACAATTGGAACGTGCCAGTTACGTTATTTTCTTTTTTAATGGAATTGTATAATTTTCCAATATTTTTTGGATCACCGTGAATATGAAGGTGTTCAATTTACATGATCGAGAAGTGAGATTTTCACGAGTGTAGTATTATTGCGAAAGAAATGTAAGAAAATATTTATATTAAATAAATAATATTTATTATTAAAATATATATATTAATATAATAATATGTAATAATAACATAATAATAATAAAAGTGATATTATTATATTAAATAAGTAATGGATTTATTTATTATTTGTCACTACATCTGAAATAATGAATAAGTTAAAAATTTTAATAATAAATTTATTATTTAACCAAAAATGCCTAATAAAAAGAACTACTAATAATAAATGATATTATTATATTAAATGAGTAATAGATTTATTTATTATTTGTCACTGCATCTGAAATAATAAATAAGTTAAGAATTTTAATAATAAATTTGTTATTTGACCATAAATGCCTAATAAAAATAGTATTTGTGAAATAATTGAGCATAAAATTATAATTTTTACCTTTCTGAATGTAAATACTTTAAGTACTCTTAAATTTTTGGTCGTGATATATACTTCCATCCTCATCATTTCATTAACACGTCTTTTGCTGTCTCCAGCTTCTAAAATTTTGTCCAATCTTTAAAAAAAAAAAAAAATGTTTTGACAAGGAACACAAATATGGTAATTGAACTGTCTTCAGTGAGAGACAGCAGAACGTGACGCTTGACCAAGATAAAGCCCGTAGAAATAGATTCTGTCCGGAAGATCTCCTAAAACTCTCAGAAGCTGACGATAATGGTGCATACTCCAGCTTAGAGGGTGTCAACAAGTGTCTTACTCGTTTCGAGCTCAATGGCACGTCTTTCAGTTTCTCAAGTTACTAAAGTTTTAGCCAATCTTTCTAAAACCAAACTTTCTATTAGGTTAGACATACCTATTATAAATTACATTAAGCCCTCGATGACATCGACTGATTGCGAGAGGAACTCTTTAGGAGTAAATTATTGTTTTCCAATAATTTCGTCAGATTTCTTTCGAAGTTCATGACAGTGATGCACATAGAAGCTTAGAGATTATTATAAATTTTAGTATTACTATCATTGACAAAATTTAAAAATTATTATTATTATAACAAGTTCTAATATTATTACCATTTAAATTTATTAGCATAAATTTTGATATTGTTAGATAGATACTATTATAGTAGATTGGTGTCCAATAATTTCGTCAAATTTCTTTCGAAGTTCATGATAGTGATGCACATAGAAGCTTAGAGATTATTATAAATTTTAGTATTGCTATCATTTACAAAATTTAAAAATTATTATTATTATAACAAATTTTAATATTATTACCATTTAAATGTAGTAGCATAAATTTTGATATTGCTAGATAGATATTACTACAGTAGATTGGTGTCCAATAATTTCGTCAAATTTCTTTCGGATTCATGATAGCGATACACATAGAAGCTTGGAGATTATTATAAATTTTAGTATTACTATCCTTTAAAAAATTTTGAAATTATTATTATTATAAAAAATTTTAATATTATTACCATTTAAATTTATTATCATAAATTTTGATATTATTATCGTTTAAATTTATTATCATAAATTTTAATATCATTATCGTTTAAATTTGTTATCATAAATTTTTATATTTTTATGTCAAGTTTTTAAAATCTAATTTTTATTATTATTAAACACGCGTGTTATAATATAATTTTTATTATTATTAAACACACATGCAATATTCATTAATATATCATAATTAAAGAAAATGAATTTCAGAAGATTCCTAAAAATTCTGTTTAATGCTTGCTTTAATGACACACACAGGAGCTTAAAATTTATTAACACTATGTTCCTAATTTCATTCATATTTCTACATACTTTCGATATCTTTTAAACACTATTAGACAATTCGTAGTCACAAAATAACGTGTATGAGATACAGATACATTTCAAATCCTTCTATCTTAAATTGTACGTCTATTGTACACCAAAACTATGTTTACCTTTTAATTCTCTTAAAACCAGAGGTAACTACTTTTCCTATGCTTCACGTTGCTACAACACAAATTCCATTTATCACTAAAAATCCTTAAAATTCCTCACGATCTCCCTACA